>NC_052313.1:44113955-44318955 GCF_016432855.1 Salvelinus namaycush | reverse complement strand
AGCGCCCCACTACACACACACCCAGCGCCCCACTACACACACACCCAGCGCCCCACTACACACACCCAGCGCCCCATTACACACACCCAGCGCCCCATTACACACACCCAGCGCCCCATTACACACACCCAGCGCCCCATTACACACACCCAGCGCCCCACTACACACACCCAGCACCCCACTACACACACACCCAGCGCCCCACTACACACACCCAGCGCCCCATTACACACACCCAGCGCCCCACTACACACACCCAGCGCCCCACTACACACACACCCAGCGCCCCACTACACACACACCCAGCGCCCCACTACACACACCCAGCGCCCCATTACACACACCCAGCGCCCCACTACACACACACCCAGCGCCCCACTACACACACCCAGCGCCCCACTACACACACACCCAGCGCCCCACTACACACACCCAGCGCCCCACTACACACACCCAGCGCCCCACTACACACACACCCAGCGCCCCACTACACACACACCCAGCGCCCCACTACACACACACCCAGCGCCCCACTACACACACCCAGCACCCCACTACACACACCCAGCGCCCCACTACACACACACCCAGCGCCCCACTACACACACCCAGCGCCCCATTACACACACCCAGCGCCCCACTACACACACCCAGCGCCCCACTACACACACCCAGCGCCCCATTACACACACCCAGCGCCCCATTACACACACCCAGCGCCCCACTACACACACCCAGCGCCCCACTACACACACCCAGCGCCCCACTACACACACCCAGCGCCCCATTACACACACCCAGCGCCCCAGCACACACACACCCAGCGCCCCACTACACACACCCAGCGCCCCACTACACACACCCAGCGCCCCACTACACACACCCAGCGCCCCACTACACACACCCAGCGCCCCACTACACACACACCCAGCGCCCCACTACACACACACCCAGCGCCCCACTACACACACCCAGCGCCCCACTACACACACACCCAGCGCCCCACTACACACACCCAGCGCCCCACTACACACACACCCAGCGCCCCACTACACACACACCCAGCGCCCCACTACACACACACCCAGTGCCCCACTACACACACACCCAGCGCCCCACGCCCCACTACACACACACCCAGCGCCCCACTACACACACCCAGCGCCCCACTACACACACACCCAGCGCCCCATTACACACACCCAGCGCCCCACTACACACACACCCAGCGCCCCATTACACACACCCAGCACCCCATTACACACACCCAGCGCCCCACTACACACACCCAGCGCCCCACTACACACACCCAGCGCCCCACTACACACACCCAGCGCCCCACTACACACACCCAGCGCCCCACTACACACACACCCAGCGCCCCACTACACACACCCAGCGCCCCACTACACACACACCCAGCGCCCCACTACACACACCCAGCGCCCCACTACACACACACCCAGCGCCCCACTACACACACCCAGCGCCCCACTACACACACACCCAGCGCCCCACTACACACACCCAGCGCCCCACTACACACACACCCAGCGCCCCATTACACACACCCAGCGCCCCACTACACACACCCAGCGCCCCACTACACACACCCAGCGCCCCACTACACACACCCAGCGCCCCATTACACACACCCAGCGCCCCACTACACACACACCCAGCGCCCCATTACACACACCCAGCGCCCCACTACACACACCCAGCGCCCCACTACACACACCCAGCGCCCCACTACACACACCCAGCGCCCCACTACACACACCCAGCGCCCCACTACACACACACCCAGCGCCCCACTACACACACCCAGCGCCCCACTACACACACACCCAGCGCCCCACTACACACACCCAGCGCCCCACTACACACACACCCAGCGCCCCACTACACACACACCCAGCGCCCCACTACACACACACCCAGCGCCCCACGCCCCACTACACACACACCCAGGGCCCCAGCACACACACCCCGCTGCCCGCCACTCTTCCATTCACATCTCACTTCCCCGGAACAATATTTCTATTTAGCCCTGGACACCAACCCCCTCACACACACCCCAACTCCCATTCAGAGCTCATGGGGTGGGAGGATGGCATCTTGGGGGGTGGGGGGGGGGGGGGGGGGGGGGTTGGTGTGGAATTAGTGACCATTATCACTTTAACATGATAGTAAATGACAAGTGTTCAGCGGAGAGGGGAAAGAAGAGGCTGTCTGACATTTTGGGCAGACAAAACACGCACATAGACTTTCTCTCTCTCACACACACACAAACTCACTTTCTCTCTCTCACATACACACAAACTCACTTTCTCTCTCTCACACACACACACACACACACACACACACACACACACAGACACACACACACACACACACACACACACACACACACACACACACACACACAAACTCACTTTCTCTCTCTCACACACACAGTTCACACATGCACGTAGCGTGAAGCTCTATTTGATTTACAAGTGTTCACAGCTCTTTACACACAGTGTAAAACAGTCCTCCCTCTCATAGTGTAAAACAGTCCTCCATCATCTCACAGTGGATGTAGGCAAACTAAAGCCTTCACAGTTCCACTTTCTTTCAGCCTTGTACAAAACACACAGAGGGCTTTCAAAGACTCCTCTAAGACCCAATAGGCTTCTCTCCACTGTGGAACGACTGTATTCCCGTCCATTAACAGCCTCATAGAGAACTAGCATTACTGACAACACTGGCTCAAATAAACCTCGGGAGGCAACGGCAAGGTTAGATGAGTCCACTGTCGCTTATTTCCACTCCATTATTCCCTCCTACCCACCTTCTCCTACACAAACATTCAGGCAGACAGAACACACACACACACACACACACGCACCTGCGTACACACACACACTCTCTCTCACATACACACGCGTACACACACACACTCTCTCTCACATGTACCTGCGTACACACGTGCACACACACACAAAATCTCTCCCATATCACACGGCCCCTGACTCTCTCCTCTCTCCTTCCGTTTTCATCCCTTTGCCTGACACTAATCCAGGTATGAGAATCCCCTTGAAAAGCGCAGTTTGCAGATTGGGTTTTACAGGCTGCCTTTCATATTGTGTCATTACACATAAACAGTCTCCCTTAGTCCCCCTCCTCTCTCTCTCTCTCCCCTGCAGCAGGCGCAGGGACACTGATTAGATCTCAGAGACAAAAGCTGATATCCTCTGAATATCAAGTATCAGCCAAGAGCTACGCTGACGAGGACGAGGAGGGCGCAAATGACAAGAAAACCTGCTGCAATCCTCGGGGATCTGGCTGCTGCCTGGCTACTGCGTGTGGTGCTGGAGGAGGACGGTTGCAGGGCGGCAATTGCGGTTCAGTTGTCGCTGTGGCAAATATGGGCCGTGTTCTGTGTCCCCAATTGCACCCTATTGCCTATGTAGTGCATTACTTTCGACCAGAGTGCTATGGGCCCTGGTCATAGGTAGTGGACTGTGTAGGGAATAGGGTGCCATTTTGGACACACAAACGGTCATGTGTTTACCAGAGAGGTCAAGGGTCCGCGGGAGGGACCCGTTTCCCATGCACGGACATGACAGGTCCATTTATCCAAATCATTAGGCCTTTTGTGGCTTCCTTTTTAAATGCATGTTTTAGCAATAAACCTCAGTTTTTAATGACTGTGGTTTGCAAAAAGCTGTATCAATATTCTTCTTATACATTTTGCTCTCTGCTCAAATGTAATACTAGGTTCGCCATTGCACTGCTGTCACCAATGTCTCAGATAAACAGGTGACAATCAATAGCGGCTGGATGGAGATCAGGTTTTATAACGCAGATAAAAATGGCAAAAACAACGGCTCATCTCTCAGACAAAATGAGACGGGGGCTTATTTTGTGTCAGGTAGTCAATGGAGCGGATCATTCGGTGTGATTTCAAATGGCAATTCAGAGACAAGACAGACAGAGAGAGCGCGAGAGAGGGGGAAAGAGAACGAGAAGGCATTTTGTCTGAAGGAAACGCAGAAACAAACCCCACCAGGGATGAACGACGGCGTGTAAACCATTCCTGTCATTTCTCAATCTCTGCACTTATGCCTCGGCCTGTCAAAACCCCAAAGACGTGAAGAGAATTGATTTCCTCTAAAAAAGCGATTCCTTCTGGGGTGAAAAAAAGAAGAAGCAACCCCCCCCCCCCCTTCATCTCATCTTACACAGTATCTCTGACAAGGGATTCTTCTTCTCCCCCACATGAGACGAAACGACTGTCCCTCTTCTTTTGACTCCGACGTCCACAACAACACACTGATCACTTAGTACTATTAAATCTATTAAGAATCATACGATTGGAGCGGGGAGAGAATACCACCTGACGCAGCAAACAATGATTGCAACAATAATGGACCGCCGAGGTATTTAAGGATCCAATCCTGACTTAATTATGATAAATTAAAATGGATTTAGCATCAGAATTAGCTTGATTTTATAGGTAATTAACTGCACGGCACAGTGGCGGTATAAGGCGGGCGGTATAATCTCCGTGAACGGCTAAATTAATTTGACTTGGGTAACGTTGAGCCAATCAGCGAGCTGCGTTGAGACCAAACAGCAGGCCACGGATGGTACGAGAGGAGAGATTTATGCTAATAGCCTCCAAATGATTTATAAGATGTGTTACCCCGGCAGAATCACAGTCACGTCCACATATACAACACACCATTCAGCTGCCAAAACAAGCTGCAAATGGTGGTAAGAATGGCCCTTCAGGAAATCTGCTGGGACTATAAACAGCTCGCTAGCTGGGTTTTTATGAGTGGATGTGGCCTCGATAGCAGCCTTCGCATGTCCCTGCTATTGTGGAAGAAGACCCTCCTCCTCTTCTCTGCTGTGTGTGAGAGGGGAGGCCTGTGTGTGTGTGTGTGTGTGTGTGTGTGTGTGTGTGTGTGTGTGTGTGTGTGTGTGTGTGTGTGTGTGTGTGTGTGTGTGTGTGTGTGTGTGTGTGTGTGAGGGGGAGGCCTGTATGTGTGTTTGCATGTGCCACAAATACTCTACCTTCTTAAGTATGCACTAGCTAGCTGCTTTAGTTACGATAATGGGTGCACATGTGTGTGTATATGTAAGCTAACACTAGGCCTTCTCTCTCTGCGTGTGTGTGTGTGTGTGTGTGTGTGTGTGTGTGTGTGTGTGTGTGTGTGTGTGTGTGTGTGTGTGTGTGTGTGTGTGTGTGTGTGTGTGTGTGTGTGTGTGTGTGTGTGTGTGAGCTTACACTGTGTGTGTGTGTGTGTGTGTGTGTGTGTGTGTGTGTGTGTGTGTGTGTGTGTGTGTGTATCAAATGGCTGCATGCTCCGAGGAGGACTGAGCTGGGCCCTTGCTGGTAGCGTGCGTCTCTCTCTCCCCCCGGCCTCTTTCTTCTCCCCCCACAGTAACAGATGGCCGATGCTAACAGAGATAATCCGGCAACAGAGTCATCAGCACGGATCAGCGGTAATCAGAGTGCGGACACAATGTCTCCTCTCGCCCTAATGGAGGGGAGCGAGAGAGGGGACACGCATTATTCCCCACGTCTTAACCCTATTCAAAGTCACACACTGCCTGCCTGCCTCTCAGCCCGAATCCTCCGTCTCTCTCTTTCTATCCTCTCTGTTTCTCTCCCCCTACAGCCCCTTAAGTGTTGTGTCTATCTTCGCCTCTTCATCTCACGTCTCCACATTGAACAAACACCTTTATTCTTAGCTCTGTCCTTTCCCCATCACACCAGAGAGAACATCTCAATCATAAAGGGCCTAAAACCCGCTTGTAAATCCATACAGTGAATGAGGTGAAAATTAGCCACAATATGAATGCTACTGTAGTTGCATCTTCCTGTCTTGTACACACTGGTTAAACTGATTGGCTGGATGTGTGCGATGTGAAACTGGAGGTGGCCTCCTGAAGCGTGGAGCCAGCCCTGGGCTCCATTGGGGCTCCGCTGTGCGACGGTTGCCTGGTGATACTGGCGGCTCCTGTGTCGTCTCCGGCACCCGCCATGGCCAGTGTCCCGCAGCCTCGTTCAACACAATTAGAGGCCTTTAATGCGACAAAGAGCAGAGAAACCTGCAGCAAGCAGCACTGCGTCCCAAATGGGACCCTATTCCCTATATAGTGGGGCTCTGGTCAAAAGTAGTGCACTGTATAGGGAATAGGGTGCCATTCGGGATGTTTAGCCTCACCACGCAGAAATAGGAGGGTAAAGTTTGAGAGATTGGGGATATATACGTGCTCTGTCCCCAATCTCTCAAACTTTACCCTCCTATGTCTGCCGCCCACGTAGTGAAGTGGTGAGGCTAAACATCCCAGAGAGAGAGAGAGAGAGAGAGAGAGAGAGAGAGAGAGAGAGAGAGAGAGAGAGAGAGAGAGAGAGAGAGAGAGAGAGAGAGAGAGGTATGTCATGGACCCAGACTGAGAAATTACCAGTATAACCCTCACTACACTACACCTTGCACATTTCAGTCCCCACTGTTTACCTTTTCACAGTGTGTGTGTGTGTGTGTGTGTTTACTCATGGCTGTCTTGTTTGCACTAAACACTAAGTGACACTCCCTACCCCCGCCTCCCTACCCCGCCTACACACACTACCACTAGGCAGGAAGTGACATAATGCCAACAGGAAGCCATGGCCTTTGTCCCGGGTTAAACCTCAGACTATTACCAGACTACTGGTAATAGACTACAGCACTGACAGCATCAGACAGACACGATGATGATGGGTACCAACAGTGACATAGCCTAGCACAGTTGAGCCAATGGGCACACCGCACAATGCCCCTGTGTGTGTTGACTGTTAAGTGGTCACAGTCTGCTCTTTAAACCCCGCCCCTTTTCTGCACACCCGCCCAGTGACAGATGGCAGAGCGGGGCATATCGGGAAGGGCAACATCTCTCACCCCATTGCACCGCCTTGGCGGCGGTATCCTTCCCGTACTGTTGCAGCCAATCCACGGACTGCTTTTAAATCACCAGAGCCCAACCCCGCTGAAAGACCGCTAATGGTGACTGTCAGGGCAATAACACACCGACAGGGAAAACCGCTCAGTCCTCCTGTACTGAAAGACTTGATTCACAGTCATAAACACGCAGACGGGCAGCCTGATTCTACACTCCCACTGCAATCTGTGTTGTGGTTTTCAGCGACAACAATGTGATTTTGGGCCTGGGATGGAAACCACTGAAGAGAGGGGTAGCTGAGCTTGTCACTTGTCTTAGATGTCAAGCTTCTGTCTGTGACAGAACTGTCACAGCTAGAACTTGCTCTGCTCGCCTACAACTAAACTCAACTCAGTATAACTTACACTGACTGGAGAGAATCAAACGGGCGCCTACATTTTGTACCAGTCCTATTCCTTTAAAATAGTGTCTTAAATAACCCAACAGCACCACCCCCAAAAAAACATTTATACAATAAAAAGAAAAGCCTATTGTGAACTAATACAACCGCCCCACTAGCTCTGTATTTGCTGATTGCTACTGTATTGAGAAAAAATGTACTTACCATGACTGTGATATGTGGGTGTCCCACCTAGCTATCTTAAAATGAATGCACTAACTGTATGTCGCTCTGGATAAAAGTGTCTGCTTAATGACTCAAAATGTAAATATGGCAACGTATCTCCGTGAGGAGAAACAGGTCCTTTAGGGCACTAGGCTGGACCCGAGTCCCTCCTGGAATGCAGCAGCCTGCAGGGAGGAACGTTACATTCTACATTCCACACAGACAGACTGACATTTCTCACACACACCTTCTAAAAAGGGGCAGCTAACCTACAGTAGGACTATATCTCCCGGCACGTCAACAACACCCGGAATAAGATGGGAAATGTGTTTCCTCTGTCGTTTTGGGAAGCAGAAATTATTTTTCACTCAGTTTGCTTTTTGAAAGAGAAAGGAGGGGTAGGTAGGTGTCGACAGGTAGGCCTATGTAGCAAACATCTCTACCCACCAAAGCAATAGTTGGCGAAATGCTGCTCAATTTACATATAGAGCCATCATCAAATATGTCCCCATGGAAACCTTGTGGGGTCTTAAGATCATTAGCCACACCAAAGCCCAACGCAGGCAGACAGGCAGCTCTCTCAGTGAGTGATTCAGTCCTGATGAATTTGTTATTCTTCCACCCTCTGCTCTTTCTCTCCACAAGCCAATCTCTCCCTCATTACCGCCCGGCGCAGCACATTCAGATCTGCCCCAAACCGGATATATTTAGAGGACTCCATTACGCAGAGAGAGAAAAGCAATGTGTGTGTGTGTGTGTGTGCGCGCGCTCCACAACGAACAAACACCATAAAGACACGGACACAGAGAGAGACAAGCCAGCTCTTGTTAGGGATAATAACACTTGGCTGTTACTATACATGACATATATTCTTCCTGGTTCCTACCCTTATTCAGTTTTAAATCATCTATTCTGCACTGCTTCTTCCTCCAGGCTCCATCAACTGTGATGATCTATTGCTGATGATTATTACATTACATTCAATTGGTGTGAGAAGGACCGTAAATGGGACAAAGCTGATACATTCAGGTAGACAAGAAGACTCCGAAAATGTCATAGCAAAATAGATATCCAGTCACATGGCTGGGCTGTAAAAGGCTGTAATACTCGATACCTGACATCTATAACATGTCATTTTGATCTGTGGAGAATTCTACACTTCATACCACTTCAGCAAACTCTACTTTAACACACGCACATACATTCACTTAAAGCATCATTGTCATGTTAATTTCAAGTGTCAATTGGTCCCCTAAGAGATGGTTCACCAAAAAAAAGAAGCAATTTGACACAAAATAAAAAGATTCATTTATACAGGATTAGATTGACACAGTTCACACAGAGGTGGGTCAATTCACCAAAAGGCCACAGCTTTTGCTTCCAGGTCCAGTCCAACATTAGAACAATCAGAACATTTTCCATCAGGGTACAATAAACAGAAACAGTCTGGTACAGTGTTTATCAGCCACAACAGCCGTGTGTGTGGGCATAGGGGAGAAATGGATTAGGAGGAGTTTTAGCAACACAGGGAAGAGGGAGAGAGAGTGAAGGACGCAGGGGGGAGAGAGAGAAAGGGAGATGGAAGAGAGGGAGGGAGAGATCGACTGCTACACTCCAGATATGCATAATGCAGATGACATGCGTGTCAAACGCAAGACAAAACGAAAGTGACAGAATCGTGGAGTATCCTGCGAGCATCAGCACAGCCCGGTTTAGCCAGCAACGGAGCTAGCTGTTATAAATACACACCGCAATGACAGAAGCAACAATCTCTCCCATCAAGTCTGACTCTGCCTATTTTCCTGGAATTAAATAGGCCTACTTTTAGGCAATTCAAATAGGCCAACTTCAGTGCAATTCAATACATTTTACACATCTCATGCTTAGAGATTTCCACAACAAAATGTGTCAATGATATGTACATTTATACACTATTACAGGATTATAAGATGTTTTTTTTAATGAATGTCTAGCCACTTTTAAGCTGAGGGGGATATAAAAGTGACTAAGAAGAGATGGCCAATGCGTCACTCCTGATCAAGCATTCCTTAGTGCAGACAGAAATGTGTGGTCAAAGATCATTCTATATGACTCCACTTTGACTGTATCAACTGACGGCGGAGAGATGTGCTCATAGAATTGACATTTATAAAACGGACATTCCCTTCACATTCAAATGAACGTTGGGGTTTTAGGCTGCGTTTCTGTATAAGCACTTTGTGACATCTGCTGATGTAAAAAAACATCTTTACAAATACAGTTGAAGTCGGAAGTTTACATACACTTAGGTTGGAGTCATTATAACTCGTTTTTCAACCACTCAAACTATAGTTTTGGCAAGTCGGTTAGGACATCTACTTTGTGCATGACACAAGTCATTTTTCTAACAATTGTTAACAGATAGATTATTTCACTTATAATTCACTGTATCACAATTCCAGTGGGTCAGAAGTTTACATACACTAGTTGACTGTGCCTTTAAACAGCTTGGAAAATTCCAGAAAATGATGTCATGGCTTTAGAAGCTTCTGATAGGCTAATTGACATCATTCGAGTCAATTGGAGGTGTACCTGTGGATGTATTTCAGGGCCTATCTTCAAACTTAGTGCCTATTTGCTTGACATCATGGGAAAATAAAAATAAATCAGCCAAGACCTCAGAAAAAAAATTGTAGACCACAAGTCTGGTTCATCCTTGGGAGCAATTTCCAAACGCCTGAAGGTACCACGTTGATCTGTACAAACAATAGTACGCAAGTATAAACATCATGGGACCACGCAGCCGCCATACCGCTCAGGAAGGAGATGCGTTCTGTCTCCTAGAGATGAACGTACTTTGGTGTGAAAAGTGCAAATCAATCTCAGAACAACAGCAAAGGACCTTGTGAAGATGCTGGAGGAAACAGGTACAAAAGTATCCATATCCACAGTAAAACAAGTCCTATATTGACATAACCTGAAAGGTCGCTCAGCAAGGAAGAAGCCACTGCTCCAAAACCACCATAAAAAAGCCAGACTACAGTTTGCAACTGCACATGGTGACAAAGATTGTACTTTTTGGAGAAATGTACTCTGGTCTGATGAAACAAAAATAGAACTGTTTGGCCATAAAAATAATGTGGATATATTGAAGTAACATCTCAAGACATCAGTCAGGAAGTTAAAGCTTGGTCACAAATGGGTCTTCCGAATGGACAATGACCCCAAGCATACTTCCAATGTTGTGGCAAAATGGCTTAAGGACAACAAAGTCAAGGTATTGGAGTGGCCATCACAAAGCCCTGACCTCAATCCTATAGAAAAAGCGCATGCGAGCAAAGAGGCCTACAAACCTGACTCAGTTACACCAGCTCTGTCAGGAGGAATCTACCAAAATTCACCCAACTTATTGTGGGAAGCTTGTGGAAGGCTACCCGAAACGTTTGACCCAAGTTAAACAAAGTCAATGCTACCAAATACTAATTGAGTGTATGTAAACTTCTGACCCACTGGGAATGTGATGAAAGAAATAAAAGCTGAAATAAATAATTCTCTCTACTATTATTCTGACATTTCACATTCTTAAAATAAAGTGGTGATCCTAACTGACCCAAGACAGGGGATTTTTACTGGGATTAAATGTCAGGAATTGTGAAAAACTGAGTTTAAATGTATTTGGCTAAGATGTATGTAAACTTCCGACTTCAACTGTACATTTGACTGAATGTTCCCTTGGTGGGTGTGCCGGCGGCCATATTTGACATTCAGTGGCTGTAGGCTTTACCAGGAGTCCTGGTTTCCTAAAAACCCTCAGCCAAGTTGCAAACCCCTTTACTCCTGCCCCTGGTGGCTCAGCCTAATGTTCCTTTAGCACAGGAACGAGAGGGCTAGGAGGATAGAGATAACCCATTAAATGTTGATGTTTCCCGCTGCTGTCGGAGTGTGTGTGTGGCTGTGTGTGTGTGTATGTGTGTGTGACTGTGTGCATGTTTGCTGTGTGTTGGGCTGGGCCTGAGAGCTCTCTGTGTGTGTAATGAGCTCATGTACTGTTGTCGTGGCTAAATGAAGCCTCCAGGCTCCCTCTCAAAGCCTGTTTCCTATATCCTACCCCCCCCCCGACACTCCCCAGCTCCCCTCTGCCCACCGCTGCTGGAGCTTGGCTGGTTTTTACAGCGCCGGACGCATTCTTGAGTTCGCATAATTGTGTAATTATGATTTCAGTTAAAGAGATAGCCTCGTGTTTGATTTCCTCTGACTGAGCTGTGCAAATAGGCAACACGGCATATGCAGAGCAGATACCTAGTCTTCTACATGTGTAGAGGACTAACGGAGGTTGCAGGGGGTGTGCTGCAGCATCTGTCTGTATCAATGGGCAGATGTTAGTACGCACGTGTGTCATTTCACGACCAGGCCCGTTCAGACCACCTTCCACTAATAAAACCGATGGAAGACCGATGAGGCTAGCTAGTCCTCGAAATCACAGCAACAACTACAACAATCCTGCGACAGCTACAGCAGCTCGGTTGTCAGAGACGCCACTGAACAATGGGCTTTTGGTGACATTTAGATTATTAGTGCTGGGAACTGAATTGACGCTCTACTGCCCGTTCAACACGGGGAAAAGATGGCTGGAAAAGAGTCTGTGGTCCTTTATTGACAGAGCGGGAGAGAAAGAAGCAGGCAGAAGGCCACTCCGTTCTGCTCCAACGCTACATGAGAGAGAGGCCAGTGCACACACAAGCACGCACGCACACACACAAGCACACACACACGCACACAGAGTGCAGCAGGTGAGCTAGCTGCCAGTTCATCACACGCTGCAATCTCTCAGCATCTTGCTCGGGGAGAAGAGAGAGAAGCGCTCTGACATTTTATGAAGCACTCGGCAGAAAGAAAAGCAGCGAGCGGCCCCGGCTGCGTGTAATGGCGGCTGGACTGGCATTCTCTCCCACTCTCTCTCCCCCGTTTGCCTGATATCGTCTTCCCTCATTAGCATAATCTAATCAATTTCAGAAAATTGCCTTTTAATTACCAAGAACACGCTCCTCTCTCGCTCTCACTCTTAGAAGAACCCATGTCTTCGAATATCTCTCTCTAAAAACCAAACTAGAGCTGTAAATGAAGTAGGGCTTAGACTAGAAATAACTAGAGACATGCACATGATTTTATCATCGTTCATCTTTACAATTAAAGACGCCATAATTGTTGTGTCAATATATCTTATTAATAGCATCATTAATGTCATACATTATTGATTAACAGATCGTAGCCTTGTCTAGGCCTTCATCTTCAAGGGGAAATGAAAATATACCTTGAGGTGTTAAAAATCCTGACCAGTATTTAGCTACAACTGACTATTTCCTCAGACCCAAAGCTGCTCCTATATGTAACAAGTAGAGCCTAATGATTAAAAACGTTGGCATTAAAATGGTCCCTCCGTAAAATGGGGATCTATAGCAGTGATTAATCCTGTGCAGTGTTGTTGTGGCCTGACAGCCTCGCTGTTGAACAATGATTAACAGTCAATGACTCCACTCACCCCAGCAGCGCTAACACACTGTTTACATTAGCCCAGCTCCCATAGAGGCCAATGCTACGGGTGCTATGCTAACAGCAACGGTCACCTGGCTTAGCTACACACATTACAGCCACGACAGGCCACTGTAAAAAGGACTGCCGGCGTGATAATACGATTCCACCATGTGTGGGCGGATACGGTGCGGCCCAATCCCTGTGTGTATCATCCATCCTACACCACAACCTTCAACTAAGCCTCTTTCATTAATGTGAGAAATTAGCATTTGTGATGAGGATGGGGGAGAGACCCGTGAGACATCTTTCAGATGACAAAAAAAAACCACAAAAAACAAGGAAATACATTTGAACATCTAACACTCATTTACAATTATATTACATTACAAGTTTGAAAGCACAGCGGAGTTAAAAGATGTATTCGGTATTCGTGGGGGGTTTTAATAAATAAAATAAAATAATAAAACACCCCGGGCAAATAAACTCTGACATTCATTTCGCACAACCTTTAATGACAACCCAAGCAAGAAATGACAGACAGATACTATTTTGCCTTCCCTCCGATGCTAACCAATTAGGCTGGAATTTCAAACAGAAGATAATCAGCTTCACTTTGGGCTCCATTGACTCATGCTAATTTGGATGAAATTGATGTACCTTAAGAGTGCCGAAACAGACGAAGCATCTCTTTTGTACAAGTCGCTGGCTTTCACCGTTAGCTGCACTAAATTGGAACGTGTCTAGTTGCACATGCCTTTTCTTCCATCATTGTCAGGAAATATGATTTGTGCAGCAAATGGCGTTGAACATAACTCATCGTTGGGTACTTAACATGTCCGGCTAGCTTAGCCAACATAAGTTTTGTTTCTTCAATTCACAAATGTACTCTATTTCAATGACGCAGAACACGTGGCCACATGTTATGCAGTGATGACTTGGTGCTGAAATGTGATGAGTAGGCGCCCAGAGTTTTTCCTGGTCAAGTAACATGGCTAGGGAAAACTCATGGCGCTGGTGATGAGATGAAGATTCTTCTCACATATTTGGCTCAAATTCACTCAATCAAAATCTGTCCGGCACACTGGCTTTTCTCCCAGGCTAAACGTAAAACACCCTTTAAAACCCCCGAAAATGACTTTAAAACAGTCTGTCAAACCAGCTGAGGTTCTGAATGGATGGTGTACTAGCCTAACTTTGCACATTAGCTCCCTCCCTGTATGATTTTCAATGATAAACCAGAACAGAAACCTCCACTTCCTGACTGTGTTCAACTTCATACAGTTACAGTACACCCCGACAGAGCAGCAGTGACACCAACAATAACGGACTGGTTTCACAAACGCTTACAACACGACTGGTTATTTCTCTCTCATTGCCCCACAGCAACAGGAGCTGTGCTACAGTGCTACGGCAGTGTTTGATGTGAAACTGGAGCCCATCTGGCTCCTCCTCGGGGGCCCAGCACTTCCTCATAGCGAGGAGCCAATCACAGCGTTTCCTGCTGCCTCCTGTCACCAGATATCTGAACTTCGGTAGGAGTAGCAGTGGACAGGGAGAGAGAGAGAAATAGCCTGAAAACAGTTAAAGCTAGGCTATTTTCTTATATTTCTTCTGTTTCCACTGAGACACGATTCAACCAAGCAGGTGTAGCTTGGATATATGCCCCGTGCCTCTGGAGTAGACTCCTCATTTGGCGAGGCGGACACCGAAGTCGACCTCATCTGTTGATACCACTCACCCACAGGAAATCAAGCCAGAGACCACTGTTGGAGGGTCTGCCTGGTCACCCAGACAAAATACAGGTTTGGATTACAGAGCAGCGGGATTCATGTTTGATCCCTGAGGGGGAGAATGTTCTCTCTGCTGCCCAGCTATACGTCTCACACAGGCATGTACACACACACACACACACCCCGCCCCTGTGTAATATCTATATCATGCGATCAGAGTGAAGACCTCATGGTTCCAAACACCTGCCAGAGACAGATGTTCAGAGTAAATCATATCAAATCTGTGAGTGAAGAAAAGCTAGCGTTGCCGCCGTAGCTACACAGGCTGACTGAAGTGCAAACACCTGCACCCGACAACAGCCACACACACACACACACACACACACACACACACACACACACACACACACACACACACACACACACACACACACACACACACGTAAACACGCAGACAAAGGGGAGATTCTCTTTTTCATTCACATTAACTCAACTTGTGTGTCTTTTATTCATTCTATTGGTGTGTAACCACCTTCTTTTTCTTGAGCTGAGAGGTTTTTTCCAATTGCATAATTGTTATGGGAGAACCAGACATCCCTTCAAAGATAAACAAGTCATAACAAAGCAAAGATCCGGGCAGGCAGACAGGCATTTCAGTTGGAGAGGCAACATGTGAGATACTGTAGCCTAGTCTATTGTATCTGCGCTGTAAGCTACACTACTTTGATTATTACGGCAGAATCTGATTTCCTATAACAACAAACTCAATAGACTTAACTGCTATTTCAGGTGACAATGAACTCAGGGATAGAGCAGAGAGCAGGATTTACACATCAAAATAACATGTTAAGATTTCCTGTCAACCAATGCTGTGCACTTCCTGGTCTGTGAGTTGTAGGGAGCGGAGGGGTTGGTGGTCTGGAGATAAACAGACACCCCTCACGCCTAGTGCCCCAAAAACAGGAAGAGGCTGTGAGTGAAACAGCAGCCCGACGTTATCTGAGCTCTCTCTCTCTCTCTCTGCTATCCTGAAATTCCATTCTCCTCCTGCGAACAACAGACGTCACTCTGGGAGCGTCCATCTTGGGTCGCAAATGCGCCGCTGGCTGCCTAACAGACAATAACAGCAGGAGCCGTTGTGTCATATCTGCCTGCCAGAGGGGTGTGTGTGTGTGTGTGTGTGTGTGTGTGTGTGTGTGTGTGTGTGTGTGTGTGTGTGTGTGTGTGTGTTGCCTAATGGTTTCTCCCCTGTTCAGTACACAAGGGCTTCTTGAGTCACCAGGGTTGAACATTTTGATGATTCTATTTTCCATATGTCTTCATGAGTGGATACTATTGTTGATGCAGATCAAAGGGGGGGGGGGGGGGGGGGGGGGGGGGGGGTGGGGAAGAGAGAGAAGGGGGAGAGAGGGAATGAGAGAGAGAGATGGATCAGATGTCCTGAATATATTAAGGTTTTGGAGTGGATACACACTGAATATGCGAACAGTTTGTTTATATGTATGTGCCATTCCCCCCCTAAAGCTAAATTCAGATATATTAGTAACACTCAGATGATTTCCATAAACAGAATGGCTTGACGACGGCAATATTTTCCAGAACAAACACATGCATCCTACTGTTCTTATGCAGGTAAAAACACACACACATTCATACACTATTAGGCACAGTGACTCAAACACACTGTACTGTACTTTAAAAGCATCACATTTGTGTGTGTGTGTTTATGTGTGTAGGTGGAGGGGGTGTGTGTTTGCGTACGTGTGTGTGTGTGTGTGTGTGTGTGTGTGTGTGTGTGTGTGTGTATGTGTGTGTGTGTGTGTGTGTGTGTGTGTGTGTGTGTGTGTGTGTGTGTGTGTGTGTGTGTGTGTGTGTGTGTGTGTGTGTGTGTGTGTGTAGTAAGGCCTGAATGCACTAGTGTTTGAGGGCTATACGTGTGATTGAAACAGAAGACAGCTGAGGTGACTGGCTGACTGATTGTGAGACATCCTCATTGTCACTTGTGACCACAGTAACCACCACGGTTTTGGTACAGCCGTTTACATTACTCACACACACAGCCTACTCACTTCCCCTCGCAGAACACACACACCTACACAGGGGAATTCAGCGAAACAAGTTTGCTATATTCACATCAGTTTGCAACACACCTCTTTTCGTGTGTTGCACTTGCATTCAGTAGTGTATATGAATCGCCTGATTATGAAGGCGAGAATGAATGAAAGGTGTATACTTATTTTACATTGTATGTAGTTCTGTCCTGGTGCTGTTCTTGTCTATTCATGTTCTGTATTATGTCATGTTTTATGTGGATCCCAGGAAGAGTAGCTGCTGCTTTAGCTCTAGCTAATGGGATCCTAATAAACACTCAATTCAGACACACACACACACACAAAAACACACAGTCTGTAAATCTGCCTCGCACATCGTACATCTGTTACCACAGAACACCAGACACACACACAGCCACAGACAGACAATAGCTAACTACATCTAAAGAGGCACTCTGTGGCTAGTTGAAATCTGCACCCTGATTTCCCAGAAAACAAGATAATTATATTGAGAACCATACTAGGCCAAACACATAGAAATATAAATACAGAACAAAACATAGAAAAACAACATAGAATGCCCTCCCCAACTCACGCCCTGACCAAACTAAAATAAAGATATAAAAAAGGAACTAAGGTCAGAACGTGACAGTACCCCCCCCCCAAAGGTACAAAACCTGAACCTATAGGGGAGGGTCTGGGTGGGCATTTACCGCGGTGGCGGCTCTGGAGCGGGACGTGGACCCCGCTCCACCATAGTCTCGGCCCACTTATGTGGCACCTTAGGAGTGGCGACCCTCGCCACCGACCCCGGATTGGAGACCCTAGTAGAGGGCACCACTGGACTGAGGAGCGCCTCTGGACTGACGGGCGCCTCTGGACTGACGGGCGCCTCTGGACTGACGGGCGCCTCCGGACTGACGCGCAGCTCCGGACTGGCGGGCGGCTCTGGCAGCTTCGGACTGGCGGGCGGCTCTGGCAGCTCCGGACTGGCGGGCGGCTCTGGCAGCTCCGGACTGGCGGGCGGCTCTGGCGGCTCTGGCAGCTCCGGACAGACGGGCAGCTCCGGACAGACGGGCGGCTCTGGCTTGGAGAGAGAACCTGGAGGGAGGAGACGGAGAGACAGCCTGGTGCGTAGGGCTGCCACAGGACCCACCAGGCTGGGGAGACCTACAGTAGGCCTGGTGCTTGGAGGAGGCACTGGAAGGACCGGGCTGTGGGGGAGCACTGGAGCTCTGGTGCGCAGCCTTGGCACCACTTCTCCAGGCTGGATGACCACTTTAGCCCGGACCCTCCAGAGTGCAGGCACAGGTTGAACCGGGCTGTGGGTGAGCACTGGAGATCTGGTGCATACCAGTCGCACCTCTCCCTTAGGCTCAATGCACACATTCGCCCGGCACGAGCGGAGCGCAGGCATAGGACGCACTGCACCCTCCCAGCGCCCCGGAGACACAGCACGAAGAGCCGGCGCAGGATACCCTGGGCCGAAACGACGTACCGGAGACCAGACACGCTGAGCCAGCACAATACGCCCTGGCTGGATGCCCACACTCGCATGACACTTGCGGGGGGCTGGCCTATAGCGCACTGGGCTATGAGCACGTACTGGCGACACCGTGCGCTTAACCGCATAACACAGTGCCTGACCAGTAACGCGCTTCTTACGATAAGCACGAGGAATGGGCTCAGATCTCCAACCTGACTCTGCCACACTCCCCGTGTGCCCCCCCCAAAATTTGCCTCTCGTGCCTGTCGCGCTGCCGTGCTACCTCCTCATATCGCCGCCGCTCAGCTTTCGCTGCCTCCAGTTCTTCCTTGAGGCGGCGATATTCCCCAGCCTGTGCCCAGGGTCCCTTACCGTCTAGTATCTCCTCCCATGTCCATGAGTCCATAATCCTCTGCTCCTGTTTACCACGCTGCTTGGTCCTTGGTTGGTGGGTGATTCTGTAACGGCTTTCGTTGGTGGAAGGAGAGGAGGACCAAAATGCAGCGTGGTACGTATCCATAATATAATTTAATCGAGAATGAATACAAAATACAAAAGAACAAGAGAATAAATGAAAACCGAAACAGTACCGTATGGTGCAAACACTAACACAGGAAACAATCACCCACAAAACACAATAGAAAACAGGCTACCTAAATATGGCTCCCAATCAGAGACAACGACGGACACCTGCCTCTGATTGAGAACCATACTAGGCCAAACACATAGAAATATAAATACAGAACAAAACATAGAAAAACAACATAGAATGCCCACCCCAACTCACGCCCTGACCAAACTAAAATAAAGACATAAAAAAGGAACTAAGGTCAGAACGTGACAATACCGTCACTCAAATCAGCATAATATAGCATCACTATAATCAGCATAATATACCATCACTCAAATCAGCATAATATACAATCACACAAATCAGCATAATATACCATCACACAAATCAGCATAATATACAATCACTAAAATCAGCATAATATACCATCACTCAAATCAGCATAATATACCATCACTAAAGTCAGCATAACATACCATCACTAAAATCAGCATAATATACCATCACTCAAATCAGCATAATATACCATCACTAAAATCAGCATTATATACCATCACACAAATCAGCATAATATACCATCACTCAAATCAGCATAATATACCATCACTAAAGTCAGCATAATATACCATCACTAAAATCAGCATAATATACCATCACTAAAATCAGCATAATATACCATCACTCAAATCAGCATAATATACCGTCACTCAAATCACCATAAAATACCATCACTAAAATCAGCATTATATACCATCACTAAAATCAGCATTATATACCATCACTAAAATCAGCATAATATACCATCACTAAAATCAGCATAATATACCATCACTAAAATCAGCCTAATCATTGTCACCATCATGATAGTCATAATAAATGTCATCTTCATAACTTCAAGGTTATTTAGTTACACATTCCTTTCTATAGGCTATACTGTAGTTGAGAAGTGGGTACAGTGTCTCTCAGGCAGTACAATAAAGGCCTTGTTTAGTGTCTGTCTCCTAACAGCAGCAGCAGTGGTGGTTACTGGTGAAGCTGGTTGTTTAGTGGAGCTGGTGGTTACTGGTGACGGTGTTTTTTATTGAAGGTGTGAAAGAGAGGCCACTCCACACAGGGACAGGGAGGGGCTCCACATCCGTCTCCCCCTGTCTCAGGCCCTGCTGCACACACACATAGCTCCTGTTACCTCTGCCACAGAAAGTCCTCTGAAGTGTGTGTGTGTGTGTGTGTGTGTGTGTGTGTGTGTGTGTGTGTGTGTGTGTGTGTGTGTGTGTGTGTGTGTGTGTGTGTGTGTGTGTGTGTGTGTGTGTGTGTGTGTGCAGCAGGGCCTGTGACAGGGGGAGACGGGTGTCAGCCATCACAGGACAATCTCACCTCCAACACAGCGAGATACATTAACCCTCTCTAAACGTGGCCGATGAAGGGATGATGAGGCAGCTGTGGTTAACACTCTTAGGACACTCCTCTACACCTTGGGACAAATATGCAGTGCCCCCCCCCCCCCCCCCCCCACACACACACAGCATAATACAAGTATAATAAAGAGTACTAACGGCACCTATTGATTACTCAGTAAGTGTGATATTCCAGAAGAAAACAGCCAACAGCATATTATTTGCTTGAGGCACTGTAAATAAAAGTGTTCCCTCCGCACTGTACCGCACTTACTGCTGTGTGGTGTGTGTGTGTGTGCATGTGCATTTTTTCAGCCTTGGTACAGGTACTTATCACCGTCACATCAAGGGCAGAGGGTGGCGATTCTTAAAATCCTCCTTTACACTGTCAATCTAGACCACTCCAGTCCTCGCTGGTTCCTCCTCTGTGTCCTTCAGATGAACACAGTGGGAGCTGCATTTCACTCACTGTGTCTTCATTGCGCCGTTGAGCTACTGAACCGTGCTATCTATAGGCTAAACGCTATACACCCTGGGCATAATCTATTACTACAGCCTAATCTATACATTCAACAATAATAATGACATTTTCCTTCTGAGATTGAATTGACTGCTTCAACAGCAAATGTGCTTCCGTCTAGTTGGGTTCTTCTTTCTAATATTGAAATCGTTTCTATTTTTCAACATCACAGAGAGGTATTCGGTGAAGGTCAGTCATTCATACTTGATCATATCATCATATCACTATAGCCTGAGTGTAACGCGTCTGCTGCCTGGACAGTGTGGCTCAGACTAGTGGGACGGAGAAGGAATAGTCTGTTTGGGACTGAAAAACTCCAGATCAGGACATCGTCCATCTGGACTGTTTTCTTACAAAACATATGGAAAAATATAGAGCCTTTGATCCCCTTGCCGCCCACCATAGCTATTAATATTTCTCACAGAGCCCTTCCCCCATGTCCCACTAAGGCTAGGAATTCCTGTTGAAACATAGTCATATCTGAGGATAAGAAAAAGTGATGCAAAAAAAATCAAAAATCTGTCCATCTTTCTCTTTTCTTGTTTCACACACAAGTACACCCACGTGCCTAAATTAACTTGAGTATCCAACCCGCATTGTCCGCGTAAAACCAACAGATCAGCAACAGGGAATGACAACGCTATAAATCGTTTTAATTAGGACCTAGTAGGCTGCATCAAACACCCTTTTCCATCCTACATTTAAAAATAAGAAGAAGAATTCTTCCCAAGCTTCTTGCAATCCAAAAAATGTTTCCCTGGAAGCCGCCGTGGTGGGAGCCCGTGTGAATGCAATATTCATTTTGCTGCAGGAGAACAATCTATGCATAACAATGAGCGGGCCTAATGAAAGCAGCCATCAAACCTGCAACACATACATATTAAACTACCGGGACCTCTGCGTGTCTTTCGCTTAGTGCATCATTTGTTCACCCCGTTTTTTTCCTCTCTCTTTGCCTCCTGACCTTTCCCCGTATCCCACCTCGTTTCTCCTCACTCTCCACTTCTCCTTCGATGCTGAAAATAATGTTTGCTGAAAATACGGAGGTGTTTATGGCATTCTGGACGTGTCCGTTAGCGTCAGAGGGTCAGCGGGTAAAACAACGGTGGGTGGAACGTTTAAAAAACTTTTTTTTATGGTTTCACATCCGTCGTAAAGGGACTGCGGGGTAGCGTCAATACTCGTTTCCGACTCAAAGATGCTGCTAGGAACAGCTTTTTACCAGGAATTGTGTGATAAACAAATGCTGTAAATATAATTGTGATGACAAGTATAACAGATAATCCAGACATTTTAACCCAGTCTCCTAACCCCTCGCTAACAATCACCTGACATTTGCTCATAAACATACATCAAACCCACCAGTATCAGACTGTAGGCTTCACTCATAGCTAATGTCATGTAATCATGTAATCATGGCTGCTGTATAGAGGGCTACAACAGGCTAACTGCTCCTCCCTCCTCTCTCCTCCTGCCCAGCCTCCAGCCGTGCTTCTTCACAGCACTGGTGTCTCTTTCTCTCCCTGCCTGCCTGCCTCCCTCCCTGTCTGGGAAATCTATCCTTCCACCTGACAGTGGCCATTTTAAGGCCTCTCTTGCCTCCTGGTAAACAATGGGAGAGGGATAATTGATCAAACAGCGAGGGAACCCTAGAGGAGGAAGGTCACCGCCCGTCAGCCGAGAGAGAAACACTGAGGGATATGATGAGGTGTGTGTGTGTGTGTGCGCGTGTGCCTGCCTGCGTGCGTGCGTGTGTGTGTAAAGGCAGGGAGGAGGGAGGGGGTCAGGAGGGGGATGGTTCTCTGACGTTCCGGAGCTGCCATTTTTCTTCCCTGACAAAGACTCCATCTGCCACCGAGCCATTTGCTGCCTGCCGAGTCGAGAGAGCATTCCACGCGCCGCGTTCACCTTGGTGTCACCTCTAAGTCGAGCTCTGCTGACGGTGTACACACGCGCACACACACACACACGTTCTAAGAATATTGCACATACACGCACAAACACTCTCTCTTTCACACACACACCCTCTAAGAATATTATACACGCACGCACACACACACACACACACAGACACACACACACACACACACCGTTCCTCTCCCAAGCAGCAGCAGCAGCCCCCCTCCCCCTCAGCACTACTGATATCACTGGGCAACCATCTCCGCTGTGCATTGTGGGAGTGTCTCAGGGGTTGGCGACGCGTCAGGGACTGAGGGATTCACACACTTCTGAGAGAGACCGAGTGGCAGGGAGGGAGAGAGAGAGAGAGATGGCATTTTAAAGAGGAAGCTGAATTTCACCTGCAATTACCGTAGCTCGGGGGCACGCGGCTTGGTTAAGAGACATTTCATCCCCTCGCGCTGCTGAGAGTGAGAGCCTGTCGTGTGTGTGTGTGTGTGTGTGTGTGTGCGTGCGTGCGTGCCTCGCCCTGAGAGAAAATAGAATAGAAAAATATTCCCCTTTTCTCTCTCTCCGTCTCTTTCCTTCTCTGTCTCTCAGGGATGAAAGAGAGAAAGGCAGCTGGGGCTCTAACTACCAAATGAAACGCGCGGCCCATTCAGTGGGTTCCTGCCTGGCCATCTGCACACCAGACCAGACATCTGAGCATACACACACAGCCTGATTCAGTCTCATCATCGATTCCATTCCTTTCTTTACTTTCTTATTTATGTGCAATGCCCCAGAGCAGCCGGGGGGAGCCTCCTCTCCCTCTACCAGCTCTGAGATGGAGCCGTAATGACTTCCCTGAGGCTCAGGCTCTTCACAGTTTCACCAGTGCTCTGTGTGACTCTCTCGCTCTCAGTGAGGAGTGTGACTACACAAATACAGTAATGATCTCTCCCTGAGAGCCATTGGCGTGGGGTTCCTGGCGCCGCAAGTGGGCTTTTCTGGCCTCTGCAGGGACTCCATACAACTCCAATTCCCTCAGCATGGACCCCCAACAGGATCAACACCCCCCTCCACAACGTAATTACACCTGCATAAGGTCTCAAAGAAAGAAAGAAAGAAAGAAAGAAAGAAAGAAAGAAAGAAAGAAAGAAAGAAAGAAAGAAAGAAAGAAAGAAAGAAAGAAAGAAAGAAAGAAAGAAAGAAAGAAAGAAAGGGTAGCAGGTAAAATTTGGGTAGGCCATTCCTTCAGCCATGTGTAACCAGCAGAGAGAGAGACTAATAAACCAGAGTGGTTTTGGACAGCAGCACCTCTCCTATAATGCGCTGCCAGATGGCTGCAAGGGGTTAACGGTATACAGTGGGATCCATTTAGTGGTGTTTCTGAGGGACATCTCTTTACCCCTCTAGCCCCTAGCTGACCCCCTCTGGGTCAATCCTCCGGGGAGGGGCCTGCCTGACATCCTCAGACACACACACACACACACACACACACACACACACACACACACACACACACACACACACACACACACACACACACACACACACACACACACACACACACACACACACACACACACACAGCCTGGTAAACCAAAGCTCGCCATCTCCACACAAATGCACACATACACACACCCCTAGTGACCCCCGCTGCACCCCTGAGTGACACAGTAAAAATCCAAAAACCCTAAAGCCTTCAGATTCTAGCCCTGTTTGTCTAGGCCCTCCATTCAAAATAGTCCATCTCAATCCGGATGGGCTGAGTGGCTCTACTGGCACTCACTCAGCAGATTGGAGCTCCCTCCCGGTCGCTGTCCCGGTGTGAAAGCCCTGATTCATGGCGTTGGGGACCAGGGCCTTTAAAAGAACAGCATGGTCCTGTGTAGTTGCCCTTCACTGGGGCGTGACTGATGGGGGCTGTTTGGGAAAGGGAATTAGTACCAGGGCTTAAGTCTTATTTAGTGAGACACAACATTGGAGAGATATAAAGAGGACGTGGCAGTAGTGTAGTAAAGTACCTATTACTGCTACTAGTGTGTGTTGGACGGGGGGTGTATGGTGTGTGTGTGTATTGGATGGGGGGGTGTATGGTGTGAGTAGGTGTTGGATGGGGGGTGTATGGTGTGAGTGTGTTGGATGAGGGGTGTAGTGTGAGTGTGTGTTGGATAGGGAGTGTATGGTGTGTGTGTGTGTGTGTGTGTGTGTGTGTGTGTGTGTGTGTGTGTGTGTGTGTGTGTGTGTGTGTGTGTGTGTGTGTGTGTGTGTGTGTGTGTGTGTGTGTGTGTGTGTTGGATGGGGGGTGTATGGTATTGAGTGTGTTAGATGGGCAGGTGTGTGTGTGTGTGTGTATGTGTGTGTGTGTGTGTGTGTGTGTGTGTGTGTTGGATGGGGGGGTGTATGGTGTGAGTGTGTGTTGGATGGGGGGGTGTATGGTGTGAGTGTGTGTTGGATGGGGGGGTGTATGGTGTGAGTGTGTGTTGGATGGGGGGTGTGAGTGTGAGTGTGTGTTGGATGGGGGGGGGGGGTGTATGGTGTGTGTATGTGTGTGTGTGTGTTGGATGAGGGGGGGTGTATGGTGTGAGTGTAAGTGTGTGTTGGATGGGAGGGTGTATGGTGTGAGTGTGTGTTGGACGGGGGGGTGTATGTTGTGAGTGTGTGTTGGACGGGGGGGGGTGTATGGTGTGAGTGTGTGTTGGACGAGGGGTGTATGGTGTGAGTTGGATGGGGGGGTGTATGGTGTGAGTGTATATTGGACGGGGGGGTGTATGGTGTGAGTGTGTGTTGGACGGGGGGGTGCATGGTGTAAGTTGGACGGGGGGGGTGTATGGTATTGAGTGCGTGTTGGACGGGCGGGGTGTATGGTGTGAGTGTGTGTTGGACGGGGGGGTGTATGGTGTGAGTGAAATTACTGTATTTAACTTAGTACACTTCTAAAAGCTCCAGTAACAGATATGAAAACTCATAAGAAAAACTCAGAGATGGCGGTTCTAGCAGACAGTAGCACTTCAGTGGATCTGTGAACACCCTGGCTGTGTCAGAATGCTTTAGGCTGCTTGTCGACACTGTCTTAGATCCACTCTCCATCAGGCTGAAGTAAATGCACTCCGTTTCCCCTTTGCTGTGGCAAAAGGCTCGTAACAAAATATATAGGCCTCACAGTGTGAGTGCTCCTCCTACAACACGGTTTCAATTCAACTCACTAATGCTCTCATTGTTAGCAGGCGTGCTATCCCTAACCCTCTATCAACACGACACACACACACACACACGCACGCACACACACACAGACGCACACAGACACAGAAACATTCACGGACATGTGCATGCCAACTCTGCCCTTATGGTTTAAAATGAGGAAGTAAAGTAGTGGCACAGCCTTGGTATTTCCCTGGTTTAACTGTCTTTTGCTAGGTGACCACAGGCATGGATAACACAGTACAGCAGGGTTCCCTAACTGGCAGCCGCGGCCCGAATTTGGCCTGCAGTTGGTTTTACTTTGCTCCCCAAGCTTTCTGAGAAAAAAATGTGGTTTTATTTTAATTTCATTTTTCATTGTTGGAAATAAAATACTGTAGAAACACCATAAAATCTGTGATTTTCATTTAAGAAATCTGTTCCCAAGTATTCCCATGCAGAATAGAGAGACACGTGATCGTATGCAAAACTTAAGCACGGTTTGAAATGGTTATGTTTTAGTCAAATATTATATCCGTTTGGGATTCAATTGGCAGTCTACAAATGATTTGTAATTATGTTCCGACCCCCCCGCTCAAGAAAAAAAAACAGATTGCGTCTGAATCTAGTTGATGATCCCTGCAGTACAGTGAAGTAACACCTGGTCGTATACAATCCTTTAGCAGGACTAGATACTAGGAATGGAAATACTGCCTAGCTGTCCTGCCGTACACAGTGGGAGTGGAGTGGAAATGCTGGCCCAACAGGAGATGAGACACACACACACATTACAAACACACACACACACACACACACACACACACACACACACACACACACACACACACACACACACACACACACACACACACAGAGAGTGCTGTGGGGCTGACGCAAGACAATCTCAGCCTCACGTGTCTCTCCCCTACGGCCGCCCGCTGCTCCTGACCTTCGAGATGTTTTCCCTCTCTCCTCCCCCCTCCTCTCCCTCCTCCCGCTCTCCTTCCCCCTCTCCCTCTCTCCTTCCCCCTTTCCCTCTCTCCTTTTCCCTCTCCCTCTCCCTCTCCCTCCTCCCTCTCTCCTTCCCCCTCTCCCTCTCTCCTTCCCCCTTTCCCTCTCCCTCCTCCCTCTCTCCTTTCCCCTCTCCCTCTCCCTCCTCCCTCTCTCCTTCCCCACTCTCCCTCTCCCTCCTCCCTCTCTCCTTCCCCCTCTCCCTCTCTCCTTCCCCCTTTCCCTCTCCCCCCCCCCCCTCTCCCTCTCTCCTTTTCCCTCTCCCTCTCCCTCTTCCCTCTCTCCTTCCCACTCTCCCTCTCCCTCCTCCCTCCTCCCTCTCTCCTTCCCCCACTCTCCCTCTCCCTCCTCCCTCTCTCCCTCTCGCCTTCCCCCTCTCCCTCCTCCCCCTCTCTCCTTCCCTCTCCCTCTCTCTCCTTCCCCCTCTCCCTCTCTCCTTCCCCCTCTCCCTCTCTCCTTCCCCCTCTCCCTCTCTCCTTCCCTCCTCCCTCTCTCCTTCCCCCTCTCCCCCTCTCCCTCCTCCCTCTCCCCTTCCCCCTCTCCCTCCTCCCTCTCCCTCCCCCACCTCCCTCTCTCCTTCCCCCTCTCCCTCTCACTCCTCCCTCTCCCGACACCTCTCTGTGATTCGTATTTGTCATTAAAAGGCATTGCATTTCAAGCTGGATAAAGCAGATGGGGCTGTGTAGGCATTACTGCTCCTCGACGCAGCACCTTGGCTTAAGTACAGATAGCCTGCATGCATTACCTCGCTCTCACTCACTCACTCACTCACTCACTCACTCACTCACTCACTCACTCACTCACTCTCAAAACACACACACCACACAGTCTAAAGAGTGAAACGGCAGCTCTAACAACAGGGTGTCTTCCTGGGACAGCTGAATTCCACGGTCTAAAGTGCTGCTTCACATGTTGATGATGTAATCAGTAAACATACAGGCTGAAGGCAAGACGACCGCCACAGCTCTTACTAATAGCTCTTATTAGTTATTGTACAATATTGTACAAGTATAACCAAACCCAACTAACTTAAAAGACAAAATACAACCACACAAATGAACTAAAATCATCGGACGTTTTACATAGCATAAAGCATTGCGAACAAAAGACATAAAGCAGTCTTCTCTCTCTCCCACCTGTCTCTCGCTCTCTCTTTTGCCCTCCTCTCTCTCCCTTTCCTCCTCTCTCTCCCTCCTTCCTTCCTTTCAGCCCAGTACTAGTGAGCTCTAGTACTTAGTGCTACCATCTTCTACCATAGACCCAGCAATCTGTCAGGCCACTGGCTATACTGAGAACACACTGTACATCTAAGGGAAGGAAAGGAGGGAAGTGTGTTCAGGAACATCAGCTAGTTATTAAGGCTGACTTCTCACCTTTCTCTCTCTCTCACACGCACACACTGCACACACACACACACACACACACACACACACACACACACACACACACACACACACAAACACACTTCTCAGCACCTCTCTCTCCGGATCATGGGTGGCAAAACAAAAAGAGAATGCCAAACACATAACAAAGAAAAACAATCTATTCTTAAAATGTGTCCTTTTCACACCCTCGCATACATGTGTACACATACACAGGCCTCAGTGGAGGCTCCTCAGAGGAGGAAGGGGAGGACCATCCTCCTCAGTGAATTTCATACAAATAAAAAGTGAAACCTTAAACAAGTTATCCTTTTTTAGATAAAACTATAGTAAATATATTCACGTCACCAAATAATTGATGAAAACACACTGTTTGCAATGAAGGTCTATAGTAGCCTCAACAGCACTCTGTAGGGTAGCACCATGGTGTAGCTGGAGGACAGCTAGCTTCCGTCCTCCTCTGGGTACATTGACTTCAATACTAAACCTAGGAGGCACATGGTTCTCACCCCCTTCCATAGACTTACACAGTAATTATGACAACTACCTATCAGCACACTTGCAGCATGAACTGACATGCTGTCTACCCAATCAAGGGATCAGAGAATGAATCTAGTACTGAAAGCATAAGCTACAGCTAGCTAGCACTGCAGTACAAAACATGTAGTGAGTAGTTGACTCAAAGAGATATAAAGACGATAGTTGAACAGTTTTGAATAAATTAATTTCTTCCAAAATGAAGGAGAAGCAAGAGAGAGAGAGAGAGAGAGCTAGCTATATTTCATAGTATATATTTTTTCACATTCACTTACTTAGCTAGCATCGAATGCAGCTAGCTAGTTTAGCCTAGTCAAACACCTGGTTCAAACAGAGGGATGCTATGTTAGCTAGCTGGCTATGGCTATCCAACACTGGAACTCTTCCAAGTCAAAGTAAGCTTTTGGTTTTATTAATTTATTGCCACCACGGCCCGCCAATGTAACTGCTAAACTGCTTGCTGCTGATTGTACTGCGTGATTGTAGCAGGGTTTACTAACGCTACAACTCTCATTTGCAACTGTTGGACTAATGATTACACTCTAGATCAGCTATAGATAGATCAGCAGTGTGCAAGGCGGTATTAAATGTGTCACTGCCTGTCACCTTGATTACTCAAAATTCCCCCGACCTGTGCACCTACGCTGTAAACGTTCACTCATAGGCTAGGTTGTAGCAACCTCATGACGGGTACAGGGGAAAATGTAGCATCATGTAGTAGCCTCAACTTATTGGTGTTACGTTGAGCTGGGTGAATGGAATATGCTTGACAGTCATCCAATACGCTGTAATAGAAATAAGGCCATGCTCATTAAAAAAAATGTAGCATCCTCCATCATCTTAAACGGCACCGACCGCCACACAGGCTTGTACACACACAAACACACACATCGTGTACTTTGCCATCCCTTTGTAAACTCTCTAAACAATACTATACAACTCTCTCTCGCTCTCTCTCTCTCTCTGTCTCTCTCTCTGTCAGTCTCTCTGTCAGTCTCTCTCTCAACATTTGTAATTCCCTCTGGGTATTTAAGCACCACTCTCCCTTTTCCTACCCTCCTCTTACAAGGAACTAATGGTGGATAACTGCTCTGTACTGTGGCTGTTTGGATGGTGTCCATGTTTGCCAAGGTTCTGCCTGTTTTCTATGGACTAATGGAAGAATAAACAGACAGAAATACTGTACGATCACTAGAGACTGATAGGTGGACATTTCACTGCAGTGTTCAGTGAGCAAATCATCGCAGCCACCAGAGGGGTTTGCCTTTCACCCGTTCTCCAGCCCTACATTTCCAGGAAATCAATTTCAAATGGAGCCGTCAATATCATGACTGATAGCATACAGCTATCAATAATAAGTTACATGACGTGTAATAGGTAAAGGCCCAGCACCGGTTCAGAATGTGTAACTTACAATTTGCAGTGCAGGTGATTCTCAAATCAAGTGTATTGTACGTCAAGCAAACATCCACTTGAAAAGCACATTTAGGAGGAGAACCGCTCCCCTTAGATTTTTTTAATCTGCTGAATAGGCCTACCTCAAAATACATAAACACACCTAACTCTCAACGGTACACTCACCCCAGCTGAGCTGAGCTGCATAAGAGGTAAAGCTGATTTCTAAAGTGTGAGATTAGATCTGGTGACACACTCATCAGCACAAAGCCATAAAGGGAGAAAGGGAGAAAAGTGCAAGTCATTGTCTGCGGGATAAAACCGTCACCTTTGTCTGCTTGGTGAAACCTTGAGAGAGTAGAGCTAGTGGTAAGAGAGAGAGAGAGAGAGAGAGAGAGAGAGAGAGAGAGAGAGAGAGAGAGAGAGAGAGAGAGAGAGAGAGAGAGAGAGAGAGAGAGAGAGAGAGAGAGAGAGAGAGAGAGAGAGAGAGAGAGAGAGAGAGAGAGAGAGAGAGAGAGAGAGAGAGAAGCAGAGCCAGACAGATGAGCCACAGAAGAGAGGGTGAGAAACGGCTAACCACCCAACCAATTTAATCCACTATATTGTTGAGGAACATGATTCAGTTTAACTCCAACTGATAGGCCTAACACTTTCAATTCAATGTTAGGCTACATCAACAGATACTGTAATAACTGTTTAGATTATAATGTTACTGCAACAGATCACAAACACTGATGATGGTTAATTCGCATGTTTCCCTTCCCCACAAAAAAAAATTCTGATCAAAATGGAGAGAAATGTAATTAATTGCATGATTCACTGAATGAAACTCTGAATTTGTAATGTAATCAGAACAACTTCTTTTTCAAGGAGCCCTTGTTCAATTTAATTGGGGGAGAAAATCCTCTCGTGTCAAAAGAATGAAATCTAATTAAGCCTGGAATCGAAGGAGCCTGCGAACTCTCCTCTACGCCAAACAAATATTGTTGATGACAAGTTGAGCAAAAATGATTTCAAAAGCTTCTCTCATAATGTCACGTTCCTGACCTGTTTTCTGTTAGTTTTGTATGTGTTAGTTGGTCAGGACGTGAGTTTGGGTGGGCAGTCTATGTTTTCTGTTTCTATGTTGGTTTAAAGGGTGACCTGATATGGCTCTCAATTAGAGGCAGGTGGTTTTCATTTCCTCTGATTGAGAGTCATATTAAGGTAGGTGTTTTCACACTGTTTGTTTGTGGGTGGTTGTCTTCCGTGTCTGTGTATGTTGCGCCACACGGGACTGTTTCGGTATGTTTGTTCGTTCGGTTTTTGTGTAGTCTGTTTTCCCGGTTCGTGCGTTCTTCGTGTTACATGTAAGTTCTTACGTTCAGGTCAGTCTACGTTGTTTTGTTATTTTGTAATCCTTCCAAGTGTTTGTTTTCGTGTTTCGTCGTTTGCTTTAATAAATCATTATGTATTCACAACCCGCTGCATTTTGGTTCAATCCCTGCTCCTCCTCTTCGGATGAAGAGGAGGAGGAAAGCCGTTACAGAACCACCCACCAAATTACCAGAACCAAGCAGTGTGACTACGAGCAGCGACCAAACAATCAGGACTCGTGGACTTGGGAAGAAGTCTTGGAGGGAAAAGGACACTGGGCACATATTGGGGAATATCGCCGCGCTCGTGAGGAAATGGAGGCAGCGAGAGCCCAAGAGCGGTGGTATGAGGAGGCAGCAAGGAGACGTGGCTGGAAGCCGGAGAATCAAGCTCAAGACCGGAGATATGAAGGTACGCGGCTAGCAAGGAAGCCCGAGAAGAAACCCCAAAAATTTCTTGGGGGGGGGGGGGCTAAGAGGTAGTGGGCCAAGGGCAGGTAGGAGACCTGCGCCCACTTCCCAGGCTAACCGTGGAGAGCGGGAGTACGGGCAGACACCGTGTTACGCAGTAGAGCGCACGGTGTCTCCTGTACGTGTGCATAGCCCGGTGCGGGTTATTCCACCTCCCCGCACTGGTAGGGCTAGATTGAGCATTGAGCCAAGTGCCATGAAGCCGGCTCTACATATCTGGCCACCAGCACGTCTCCTTGGGCCGGCTTACATGGCACCAGCCTTACGCATGGTGTCCCCGGTTCGCCTACATAGCCCGGTGCGGGTTATTCCACCTCCCCGCACTGGTCGGGCGACGAGGAGCATTCAACCAGGTAAGGTTGGGCAGGCTCAATGCTCAAGGGAGCCAGTACGCCTGCACGGTCCGGTATTTCCGGCGCCACCTCCCCGCCCCAGCCCAGTACCACCAGTGCCTACTCCACGCACCAGGCTTCCAGTGCGTTTCCAGAGCCCTGTTCCTCCTCCACGCACTCTCCCTATGGTGCGTGTCTCCAGCCCAGTGCCTCCAGTTCCGGCACCACGCACTAAGCCTCCTGTGCGTCTCCAGAGCCCTGTACGCACTGTTCCTTCTCCCCGTACTCGTCCTGATGTGCGTGCACTCAGCCCGGTGCCACCAGTGCCGGTACCACGCACCAGGCCTATAGTGCGCTTCGAGAGGTCAGTGTGCCCTGTCCCTGCTCCCCGCACTAGGCTTGAAGTGCGTGTCTCCAGTCCGGTGCCTCCAGTTCCGGCACCACGCACCAGGCCTACAGTGCGTCTCAGCCGGCCAGAGTCTGCCGTCTGCCCAACGGCGCCTGAACTGTCCGTCTGCCAAGCGCCGCATGAACTGCCCGTCTGTATTGAGCCTTCAAAGCCGCCCGTCTGCCATGAGCCTGCAAAGCCGCCCGTCTGCCATGAGCCTACAGAGCCTTCCGCCAGACAGGAGCCGCTAGAGCCTTCCGCCAGACAGGAGCCGCTAGAGCCTTCCGCCAGACAGGAGCAGCCAAAGCCTTCCGCCAGACAGGATCAGCCAGAGCCATCCGTCTCCGCAGCGCCATCTGAGCCATCCGTCTCCGCAGCGCCATCTGAGCCATCCGTCTCACCAGCGCCATCTGAGCGTCCAGAGCCGCCAGCGAGCCATGAGCGTCCAGAGCCGTCAGCCAGCCATGAGCGTCCAGAGCCGTCAGCCAGCCATGAGCGTCCAGAGCCGTCAGCCAGCCATGAGCGTCCAGAGCCGTCAGCCAGCCATGAGCGTCCAGAGCCGTCAGCCAGCCATGAGCGTCCAGAGCCGTCAGCCAGCCATGAGCGTCCAGAGCCGTCAGCGAGCCATGAGCGTCCAGAGCCGTCAGTCAGCCATGAGCGTCCAGAGCCGTCAGTCAACCATGAGCGTCCAGAGCCGTCAGCCAGTCATGAGCTGCCCCTCAGCCCAGAGCGGTCATTTATCCAGAACTGCCCCTCAGTCCAGAGCTGTCTCTCTGTCCGGAGCTGCCCTTCAGTCCGGAGTTGCCCCTCTATCCTGAGCTACCTCTCTATCCTGACCTACCTCTCTGTCCTGTGCTATATCTCTGTCCTGAGCTACCTTATCCCGGTGCTGCCCCTTGTCCCGGTGCTGCCCCTTATATTAAGGTTACCATTAAAATTAAGTGGGTGTAAGATGAGGGTGGTCATTCTAAGGGGGAGACGTAAGCTGGGATTGACTATGGTGGGGTGGGGACCTCGCCCAGAGCCTGAGCCACCACCGTGGTCAGATGCCCACCCAGACCCTCCCCTAGACTTTGTGCTGGTGCGCCCGGAGTTCGCACCTTGAGGGGGGGGTTATGTCACGTTCCTGACCTGTTTTCTGTTAGTTTTGTATGTGTTAGTTGGTCAGGACGTGAGTTTGGGTGGGCAGTCTATGTTTTCTGTTTCTATGTTGGTTTAAAGGGTGACCTGATATGGCTCTCAATTAGAGGCAGGTGGTTTTCATTTCCTCTGATTGAGAGTCATATTAAGGTAGGTGTTTTCACACTGTTTGTTTGTGGGTGGTTGTCTTCCGTGTCTGTGTATGTTGCGCCACACGGGACTGTTTCGGTATGTTTGTTCGTTCGGTTTTTGTGTAGTCTGTTTTCCCGGTTCGTGCGTTCTTCGTGTTACATGTAAGTTCTTACGTTCAGGTCAGTCTACGTTGTTTTGTTATTTTGTAATCCTTCCAAGTGTTTGTTTTCGTGTTTCGTCGTTTGCTTTAATAAATCATTATGTATTCACAACCCGCTGCATTTTGGTTCAATCCCTGCTCCTCCTCTTCGGATGAAGAGGAGGAGGAAAGCCGTTACACATAACAACTATAAGTATTAGGGAATGTCACACAGGGCCCAACAACAGAAAAAGCAATGTTGTTGACAGTCGTTCAGAGATGATAAAAAGATGATAAGAGTCCGTACTCACTGATAGGAAATGTCTTCAGCTCTGTGACATCACTGCTCTAACACCTGAGAGAGAAAAAGAGGACAACAGTCACGTTAATCCATTTATACGTTGATATCTCTTCTGTATGACACCTTTCATTTCATCTGTTCTCCATGAAAAATACAATCTAAACGCTAATGGCGACCAGTTTGGACCCTGAGGGGAAATACCTAATTCATTTCCAACATACATCCATATCAAAGCTCTGTGCGCTGTTGTGGTCAACTGACAGATCAAACAAAACAAAAGGACATGACGTTTTGAAGACCCAGCTAGGAGCTGGCACTGAGCATAAGCAGATCTAACACACACACACACACACACACACACACACACACTCTCTCTCTCGCTCTCTCTCTCTCTCTCTGTCGCAGGCACAGCAGGCCTGCGAACACAAACACACCACACAGTCATACATTTTTCCTGCTAAACCTGTTAGAATGAAAGCCAGACATTATGGCTTTTGGTGTGAGGGAGGAGGATATTTCCCCAAAACACAAGACAGTTCTTGCTAAGAGAGAGGACCAGCCCTTCCCAGTGTTCTCACGCCCCTCAGCGCTACACTGTCTCTGATCTATCTGTCTTCCTGGAGCACAGAGGAGGGGAGAGGCAGAGAGGGAGCTTTCTCAGCCTGTGTGTATGAAAGGACATGGTGACAGTCCGGACTGTGTGTCATAGCCGTGGCACTGTCTCTCTCACTGCAGCACCGCTAGTGGTGTCATTGGTCACTCTGGTGCACAGACTCACCCTGACACTGGGTAAAACTCTACAGCACACAGACAGACACAGGGGCACAGAAACACACTCACACACGCGCCATTACGGCTGAAATCTCCACAGGAAATAAACGGTATTAACTAGCGATAACGACTCCTCCTCGTCATCCACAGGCCTGATCTGGTCGGGCTGATCTCACACACACACACACACACACACACACACACACACACACACACACACACACACACACACACACACACACACACACACACACACACACACACACACACACACACACACACACACACATCACCTTGATTACACATCTCTGTGGTGATAACACACCGTGCCGAGCCGACTGAGGGAATTCATCTGTAGAGTCTTCATAAAGGCCTATTAGAGCCATGATTAAAGGATGTTCCCTCAGAGAGGGCGCGACACTGAAATGATTCCCCCAGCCAAAGAGTGCTGTAATGACAGTGGCGAGATTTGAAGCTACATACTTCACACCGTTTTCGCCTGCCTGGGTATTTGAAATGCACACTGACCCGACATCAGCTGCTGATGCCACGGCAGCGCTAGTTATTTGCTGAGACAATGGGCCTGGAACACTTTAGAGCCTTACGTAAGCTCTAGTCAAACACAGTCATAAGCAACACAACGATATTAAGCAGCATCTAACTAGGCCTAAACATTCTCTAAGCCCGCAGGCACAGAACAACAGGTCCACATAGAACAAGGCTTTTCAATTCCAGGCCTCCAGGGCAACAGCTGTGACGTGGCCCCGGAGGCTTGGAATTGAATATTGCCTTTGGCGTAGAGAACCGTCACGTTAAATCTAGTAATGTAGACTTAACTGTAGTGAGGAGAAACCTTAGCAAGGCCTTCATAAAGTGCCATTCACTGACAGACACACTAAAAAGGTGTTTTTACTCCTTTTGCTCCCGGCTCATCTGTGGCTCCCGGCTCATATCGCAGGCCAGGGAGGGAGGGAGGGAGGGAGGGATGAAAGCGGAGGGCACTGACTGTGAACTGGCCGCAGACATTTTTCTGAAACCTCCGGAACAAAACAGGCAAGTCTTGACAATCTATCCACCACTGAGTCGTCACACAATCAGTTGCAGGAAACCGATCCCTAAATAGCAGTGGTTCATCTCTTCATCTCACAAAGTCAGTACACAGAACACAAAGAACCCCTCTCTCTCTGTCTCTATCCCCCTTCTCTCTCTCTGCTTAAAAATACTGCTTCCCCCAGCTTTCTTTTGCGTGTGATTTACTGGCACTGTTTAACTGCGGGGCAGTATCTTTTATCGTTACATGATCTGGAGCTGGAAGCTGACAAAATGGAATCTGTGGCGAGAGGTGAGTGTCTGTTCTGTGGAAAGACGAGGAAGAGGGGAGGGAGAAAAATCTGTGCGCAGAAACGTTTGCCTAAGTGCAATTCTGATCCTCTCTCTCAGCTTATTCAAAAGAGCCTCTCTGTGTGTTCTATTCCATTAAATGGCTTCTTCCTAGACCTGATGGAGAAAGTCCCATTACTGGGGAGTGGGTTATCCCACACAATGTAAAGCACAAGAACTGGCTGAAAAGCAACGAACATAAACACAATCCATTTGTGGGATTTAAGAGAGAGGACACCCTCGAGGGACTGTCATTATGTAACACAAACAGTGTGTGTGTGTGCGCGTGCGTGCCTGCGTGAATGTGCGTGTGTGTGTGTGCACGTGTGTACCCGTTAGCGCATGGGCGTATGTGTGAGCGTATGTGTGAGCGTGATGGTACTGTATGTGTGTGCCATTTATGATTCAGCCCTGGTAACGCTACTCCCAATATGGCTAGAAGCCAATTCCTACAGTAGCATCATGATGAATCTGAGGGGAGCCTCTCTCCGTCTCCCTCCACTTAGCCTATGGGGCTATCATTCACCGGCTAATTGGACGGACCTGCCTCTGGCCTCAGCTTAAAGGTCCAACGCAATCGTTTTTATCTCAATATCAAATCATTTCTGGGTAACAATTAAGTAACTTACTGTGATTGTTTTAAATTAAAATGGTCAAAAAGAAACAAAAATAGCTTCTTAGCAAAGAGCATTTTCTCAAGCAGGAATTTTGCTAGGACTCTCTGGGAGTGGTCTGAGTGGGAAGTGGAAAACTGAAGGGAAAAAATGGTTATCTTTATTTAACTAGGCAAGTCAGTTAAGAACAAATTCTTATTTACAATGACAGCCTACCCTGGCCAATTGTGCACCACCCTATTGGACTCCCAATCACAGCCGAATGTGATACAGCCTGGATCTGAACCAGGGACTGTAGTGATGTCTCTTGCACTGAGATGCAGTGCCTTAGACCACTGCGCAAATCGAGAGCCCAGAGAGGTTCGGAACTCTCTTTCTTATTGGTCTTTTAACTCATTTACAGCATGGTGATGTCACCATGGAAGGCCAAAACTCCATCACAGCAAAACAGGCTGAAATGTATTTTTAAACAGCATTATCATCATTTTCACCATTTCACATTATTATTCCAACCTCATAATATTGAAATATATATAAAACTGTTGACTGCACTGAGCCTTTAAGACACGCTGATGTGACTGTGTGTCATCAGACTGAACACAGCCCACGTTCACAACTGTGGGACTTCATTCATACAGGCTATAAAATTGATAGTTGGCTACATAAATTAACCATAAGAATTAGGATGAAGTAGGATGAAGTTGCCTCTGGAGTAGACACTGATCTAAGGTGAGCTTGCCCCCCCCCCCCCTAATGGTTACAGTTACGATTTAGAGGAAGAAGTGCATATGAGCAACTTACATTTTACATTTTAGTCATTTAGCAGACGCTCTTATCCAGAGCGACTTACAGTAGAGTGCATACATTTTATTACATTTTACATACTGAGACAAGGATATCCCTACCGGCCAAACCCTCCCTAACCCAGACGACGCTATGCCAATTGTGCGTCGCCCCACGGACCTCCCGGTTGCGGCCGGCTGCGACAGAGCCTGGGCGCGAACCCAGCCCAGCCTGGGCGCGAACCCAGAGACTCTGGTGGCGCAGCTAGCACTGCGATGCAGTGCCCTAGACCACTGCGCCACCCGGGAGGCCGGGAGCGCACCACTTGTACCCGGAGCGCACCACTGTCTATCTGAGTGAATGAATGAGAGGACGCAGCCGCTCCGGCGGAGCAGAGCAGAGCTCCATGGCTCAGTGTCATCCCAACAGCCTTGACAATCTACCAAGACGACGCGTGAAGGTCACTCACAGCAGCCGCCAACGCAGCTGTCACGCCTCTCCCACCCACCGCCCCCTCTCTCTCCTGCCCGGCCGGCTCTGGGTCGACCAACAAACCGACCAACACATCATACCCTGCAATAAATCCTCTCTCTGTACTCTCCCTGTTAGCCTAGCTCAGCCTCAACATGGTCTTCCATACAAGATAGTTTGAAATACAAGATGATCACCAAAGTTCATCTACAAGCTAACATTCAACCTAATATAAAGCACAGGGGGAAAGATGAGAGATGTCCATCTGTCTTGATTCCTGCATTACTGTGTTTCGATGGCTAACGTTTCCATTAAATGAATCGCCTGTCTCAATCAGGGAGTCAATAAAAGGCCCAATCCTGTCAAACCCTGAGGGAGATGTGTGTGTGTGTGTGCGCAGATGTGTGCATGTGTGTATACTTGGAGGGAGTGAAGAGCTCTGACAGGTGAGTGATTGAGTGCTTTCATTTCCCTCCCTGTGTTGAGATTACACACACACACACACACACACACACACACACACACACACACACACACACACACACACACACACACACACACACACACACACACACACACACACACACACACACACACACACAGAGATGTTGTTTCCGCTTCTGGTCCATGCTTAAATTAGCTCTAAATATTTGGATTACACGCGGGAGCTCTCACAGAGGATTTAGCCACCGTAGCCTGGAGGCCAGGGGGATGTTTCCATCTTTGAACAAACATAAGACATGCACACACACAAACACAAGCACACCCGCACAAACAAATACAACCTTGCCACACAGGCACACACTAGTTCAAACCACAACACAACAACCACAAAACACCAATCCTACCAAGGCCCACAAGGCCGACTACCCTGCAACCCAATCCATGGATGTTATTATGTAGTCTAAGAGTTTCAGTTAGTAGAGGGTGGATACTAACTCCAAACATTGCTCCCATGCAGCCCTGAGAGCTAGTAGAGGTCAGTGCCCCCCAGCCTGAGATAAAGGCGTCTCCCCGTCCGCTCTCCGAGCGCCTGCTTGGGTAGAGGCGTCTCGCGTTACAGCTGTCTCTCAGTGTCATCGTTTAGAGAAAGGGACAATGCCACAAGGCAGGCAGCTAGCCTTTCATGGCGGCCGTGAACAACAACAGCCACTCTGGGGCAGACGGGGGGAGAGGAGTGACGGACGAACGGTTTCTCTGTTTCAACTCCCGCCACATTGAGACTAGAGGAGAGATCACCACAGCATGTGTCTAGGCTATCTGTGGAAGAGAATGAGGTCTGAGAGAAAATGGTGGCACATTTTCAACTTTCCATTTCCTTCTCACAGGCCTTTAATGAATGACTTGTTACATGTGGTTCCCTGCTTTTTACTGCTTGTAGGCTAAGTGTCTTTTAGTTATTGCACAGCACACACGTACGGGAAAAGACGGGACGAATCCTGATGGAGAACAGATTGTAGAACATCAAATGAATAGATAGAATCCGTCCATTCCCAGGAATAACTCCACGGTGCGTCTGTGCTAGTCACGCTAGTGTGGATTACTTGAATCCCCCTCTTCCCGAGGTGAAGTTCCTGTTCTGACGTCTAGTTCTTAAAACAGCCAGTTAGCTCCGGGTCCAATAATGACTAATCCAATCAGGAGAATGTTTAGGCAGCAGCTCTGTTACTAGGTAGGCTGAGTCAAGCTGAAATCACCATGACATGCAAAGGCCTAATCTATATTGTAGGCTACATTTTACTAGATGAGTTAAAGACAATATCAAACAGAGTCTTTTAAAGTTCAGCACTGGCGGACTTGCCATTAGGCAGAAGAGGCAATTGCTACAGGCTTTACATCATCATCATCATCAAGGGGCCTCATGAACTGTGCATAATAAAAATAAACATATTTTTTCTTTTTTACAAATTTCCCCACTTGAGGCACCCCCCCACGCTGTGTCTCTTTAAGCTAGAGGTATCTGTTTTTTAGCATGGGCTCTGTCCCAAACCACCGCATTCGCCAATGTTGGCCTTCCGTATCTGCGGTTGAAGGTGGCAAAGCTACAGCGGTGTTTGTCAGACAACGAGACATCCCACGAATCTGTATTCTCATGAAAATATCTGTAGCATTCAAACGTGTTTGGCCTACAGACATTAATATAGAAAGGCTCTCAAGAACACGATGGTGTTCTCTGTTTTGCGCTACAACCCCCAGAAGTGTCACAGGACTTGTAATGGAAGTGAATAGGGCATTTCCATGTCAAAGGTATACAGGTAATTCCACAGTAAAAAAAAAAATATTTAAATCCTGAGCTTTCTTATATCTCTCATATATAGGACAGACACTTCAAAACATACTTCCTTTTGATTCTGTCTTTTTAAATGTATGAATCTGTTATTCAACGTGTTTCTATGGACTACTAGATTTTGGTATATCTTTTTTGATACCTACAGGGGTCCTAAATTTCCAAGTCAAATGGTATGATCTTCTTAAAACAATTCCATCTGTTAGCTAAGTAGAAAACCAGGCCTGGGCCCTGGGTATTCACCTTTACCCAACTAGGTCCAGAGCCTGCTGGTTTTCTATTCTACCTGACAATTAATTACACACACCTGATGTCCCAGGGCTAAATCAGTCCCTGATTAGAGGGGTACAATGAAATACAAGCAGTGGAACTGGCTTCGAGGACCAGTGTTGAGTTTGAGGGCTCTAGGGGGATGCAATACATATTTCTTTAGTAAAAAGACAGGCGCTGCTGAAAATACTGCCATCGTTGCCAAGGCAGAGGACATGTATGTATAGCCCATGTATCTTATGCCGACTGGCCAAAAAGAGTATGGCATGTGATACTCTTTTTAGCCAGACAGCATCAGATACATGGGTTACATATAGTAAGACAGAGGGGCGCTGTTTCACTCGCTCAGATGCTTTCTCCAGTGAAATAGTTTCATCCACTTGTGAATCGAAGGAAAGTTGGCGGGGGCACAGTGCACTGTTCAGATGCTGGAATTATTTGGATGAACGTGCGAAGACTGAGTCACTAAGTACGCCCCTGAAGTTTAGGCATATTATCTGTGAATCAGCTCTAGTAAAATACAACAGATATAAGCAACTGTCCTGCAACTGTCTGCTGCATGGATATAGCCTAGGCCTGAGGCCTCTTCTCTTTACTCCTGCCCTACTCGGACAAATGCAAGCAGGACGGTTTACAAAGAAGACCTTACACTGTATGGTTACTGCTGACCAACCCAAAATTAGGCTATTTCATTGCTGAACAGAGTCCTTCTTTCCCCCATCCCTCCACATCCTTGTCAGTTCTTATGGCGCTCAGTTAAAATTAAATATTTAAAATTCTGGCTAGGTTGCAGCAGTCTGCCAGCACAGCTAAAATGAAAAGCCTTTGTGGCAGCAGTGACCAGATTTTAAATGCTGGAACGATCAATAAATAAAAGGTTGGTTGTTGAAGCGCAACCTCAGAGTGGGTGTGTGTGTGTGTGTACCTGTGTGTGTGTGTGTGTGTGTGTGTGTGTGTGTGTGTGTGTGTGTGTGTGTGTGTGTGTGTGTGTGTGTGCCTGTGTGTGTGTGTGTGTACCTGTGTGTGTGTACCTGTGTGTGTGTGTGTGTGTACCTGTGTGTGTGTACCTGTGTGTGTGTGTGTGTGTGTGTGTGTGTGTGTGTGTGTGTGTGTGTGTGTGTGTGTGTGTGTGTGTGTGTGTGTGTGTGTGTGTGTGTGTGTGTGTGTGTGTGTGTGTGTGTGTGTGTGTGTGTGTGTGTGTGTGTGTGTGTGTGTGTGTGTGTGTGCCTGTGTGTGTGAGTGTTTCCTTTTAACAGCCACCCAGGGTCTACTCCATCCTCCTCAATCCTGCAACCAGCTGTCCTAGTATGATGAACAACATTGACCATCCCCGGCACCACCACAATATAAAACCTTACACAATTCCCATTCCCACATCCAAAGATATTTCTACCCGCAATGCCAACAACACTTCAGAATTCCCAGCATGTGAGAGATACTGCAGATACGTGAATAGAGCATGCAGGCTGCACACTATTTTAGTAGAGAATGTAAAAGGGTGATAAGCCAACCAAACAGGCCTAGGCTAAGCTATACTACGATCGGTATTTCCAATACCGTCCCCATTATCACAGTAGGCAGGGACTCCATCACTGGAGCATTCCAGCCACGGCACACACAGGCAATATGACAATCTCTCGCTGGTGAAGACCGCTAAAAACAAGCCCTTTCTAATAGTGGATTGCTCCTTACGCATAGCTTAGGATATACCCTCCTTCAGATGATGTCATTCGAAAGCATCAACCTTGGACCCACTCTGAAGGACTCATGTTGAGCAGAGCTGTGTTTTATCTGACTCTTCTGTCATAGGGTATCAAGCCATACACGTTTAGCATGGCTACAGACAAGACAGAGTGGCTGGCGTTAAGCAGTAGGCCTAGCTAATCTACTACTAGGCTATGAACGGAACCATGTTGTTTTGGGGGAAAAGGATAGTCTTCTGTAGCCTAATCTTGGCTCAGTTCCTACATCAGTTAGCCTAACCAATGCTCTTAGTTCTCATCAGGCTATCAGCATTTTAGATTGAAGTGTGCTCATTCGGGACAGAAGGAAGGAAACTGTAAGGCCTAATACCTGGCTACTGTAAGCAATAGCCTACAGCTGAAATGAAAGACAGTTTTTTGTCTCTGCCTCAAACACCCTCACAAACCAAGTCAATAGGCCTGGTTTTCCCTTTGTGACTGTTTTTAGAAAACTGGCAGGTTTTATGATACAGTACAAAGAAGGAAAAATGAATCGACAGACAGACAGGCTAGCCTACTCCTTTACAGACTTTCTGCAGAGCTCAAGGACTTTGAAAATGAGGCGTTACTTGAGGGAGAAATCAACCTCTTCACCTTGCCAGTGGAACAACAAGCATCTTGACAGACAGACCATGAAAAAATAACCTTGAGTTTCATCAAGGAAATTCTCACATTGAATGATAAATAGGAAGAAGCCCAGGGAACGGACAAAACAAAGACCTTAGCAGCTAATCGGCTCCTTTTCTCCCAAACATGGCCTCCGTGTCTTTGGTATTTCAGAAACAAAGTGAACTTGGCGTGACCTGGTTGTACAAAAGGCATTTATGCTACCATTTTTGGAGTCTATGAAAGCACCAATAACACATGGATTATTTGTACGTGTTAAACAAGCCAGATTGCTGTAAAACTGACATCTGCTTGTACCAGTAATGCTCCCCTTGACACGGTTACTTTCAGATCATGTCACAAACTGAACCAGGCCACCATAGATGCCCATAGTATGTTCTTGCACATTGCTGACATTCATCTTGCATACTACCACCATGTTTGTAAAATGGATGTGTGTGCTATAATGTAGGCTAGGCTATGTAAAAATGCATGCCGCTACTTTATGTCAACTTAATGTACAGTGTGACTAGAATAGCAAAGCGAAGGTGAAGTAGATCATACGACCACTAACAAACTTGTCATACTGTCATTAACTTATGTTATGTTCTGTCAACAGTTGTGCTAATGAGTATTTGCTACCCTTGCTGCAAGTAACATTTTCAGACTTGACAATCATTGTGCACAGTAACAAAGGTTTAATAGCCAACAATAATAATCAGCAGTAGCCTAATTAAACAAGGGTTTTAAGCCAATTCCTGCATCCCTAAAGGGCCATCAATTTCACCACGCATCTTTATAAAAGTTAGTACTTGACTTCTGAGAAGATTGGTGTGTGTGTGTGTGTGTGTGTGTGTGTGTGTGTGTGTGTGTGTGTGTGTGTGTGTGTGTGTGTGTGTGTGTGTGTGTGTGTGTGTGTGTGTGTGTGTGTGTGTGTGAGAGAGAGAGAGAGCTTGAAGTAAACACAGGGATGAATGACTCGGTGACAATCCAGGTTTAGCTAATTAGGCTCTGGTTGATTAATTTCACATAACACAAAACAAACTTTACTTCCTCTTTAGAGTTGAAAACTTGAAATGAGTGTGAACAACACACCACCACTAACTACAGTGCAGAGATTTCACAGACTTTACCCAACTGTTCAATCCCTTACCACACATAAGATCTGTTTACAGAAGCTAATCAATCTCTGTGTAGGCCATACAAAACAACATAAACAAGGAAATCAATGCCAGAAACAAACAATGTAGGCCTTCGTTTCTAGGGTTACAGTAGTAAATGCTTCGTTACAGTGTCTCACAAACAATGAAGGGAAACATTGAAACTAGCACAAGGAGGTGCAGTATAGGAATATAGCATGCTAATCAAATTCAGTGCACACTGCAATCAGTGAGAGCCATGTGGGCATTGCGTTTAAGATCAATTCAAAGGGTGGCAGCGTAGATCGCGACAAACTGCTTGATTGTTGACTGGATAACCATCCTCACCTCATTTCAAAAAGACAAAAAAGTGGTGGACACCAAAGCAGGCACGTTCCTCTAACATTATTACCCCTAATTTCAATAGTACAGGATTAGACAGAATAGACTTGTGTGCATATGGGATTGTCTGTAGAAAAGCTGTCCAAGTTTTGTCAGTTTCAGCACCCCCAGACACAGGGGCTCCTAAACCTAATTTCTCCTAATCAGCTTAGTCAATAGCAACCGTTTCGTGCAGCGTTGGGTAGACATGCAAATAGGGCTTAAACATGTCTATCTTTAATTCCTGAATGTTCAAGTCAAGCGGAAGTCCTTTTTATCTCCTGGCAAAGAAAACAACATTCTGTGGGGGGGAAGAGAGGGAGAGGGGAGGCGAGATGGAGAGAGAGAGAAAGAGAGAGAGGGGGGGGGGGGCAGGGGAGAGAGAGAGAGAGAGAGAGAGCACTACAGTTAATTTTTTTTACTTCTCTTGGCCAGGCATGGAAACATCCCTGATTTGAGTGTGCTTGAGGTAGCACAGTTTGCTTCCATTTCAAACCAACATCACAAACAAGCCCTGACAGATTTGTTCTCTCTCACTCGCATTATGGGGAAACACACAGCAACACAAGTATATTAGTGCTCCTCTGCCCTGTTCTGCTGTGTGTGTGTTCAGCTGCAGCACACACACACACACACAAAAGAAGCTAACAATAGCCGTTTGTAATAGTGGTGGAAAAATGGGAGAGACTGTTCCGTTTCAATTCACTGATACCACTAATGGCTTCTTAGCAGCTCCATGAAATCAAGCAGCTGTCATGTCCATGCATCAGCACAGGGAGAGGAGAGGAGCCATTCCCAGAAGGAAAAAGGCATCGCGCCTCCCTCAGCAAGGATGTTTGGCTAAGCATCTGCTCCTGTGCACTTTAGCTTTGCAGCAGTAAATATCCAAACAAAGAGGGTGGGAGGTGAAACGATTAGATTCCCTATCACAAAGCATCATTGTTGTTGTTCTTTTACAACAACTGCTTGTGAGACAACAACTGAGATCCATTTTAAAGACTATCACACAGGGATATGGTGGATGGATGATCACCAGAACAACTGGTGATGAGAGTATAATCTCTAGTGTGACAGGAGATTCTTCGATGATAAACTAGACAGTTTGCTACTTTGGGTAGCCTATGTTTGAAATCTTTCCTCCGCTATAACATCAACAAAACACACAAATGAACCATGTTATATGTTATAACATGGTAATAAAAAACTCAAACCAGCCTACTGTCATCACTACCTACTGTCTCTGTCACACCTCTGCCATCTTCTCAGAAATGAGCTTTACAATGACAAGACTGTGGATAACGACTAGGCTACATGTTGTTCAATAGCGCATACCACTTATGGCGTGACAATTAGGCCCAGACCTATAGTCATCTAAGGTGAACATTGTGATATTACCAGTAGATAAGCCTAGGCACACTATCTTTGCCTTTTATTTGTAAACACGTGTCAACGACTCCCACATTGCAAAGGGGAGTAAGCAAATGAGAAAAGAGGGGAAAGGGAAAATACTAATAATAGTTTGCTTGACGAATTAAAAGTTGACATTTGTGTAAACATCCATAGCTGTTGATCAATGTCTAAACGTATTAGACTATTTGGCTATTAGTCCATTCAACAATATTTTTTTAAATGCAATAACAAAACATGATGATACACTGGGCTATATGTCATAACATCATTCTGATATAGCATATTTATTCTAATCGATTATGATTAGCCTGTGTAACCTATTGCCTAATTCCAGCGGTTAAACGTTTAAAACACATAATATGTGCTATTCATGTTATTGAATAACAGTGTTGTGACAAATAACATCTTTATCAAAGTGTCATTGATAAACTAGAAACCGTGCATGTAGAAAACACCTAACCAAGTTCAGTGTGAAAAAAATCTAGTTTAAAAAGGCAGTTTGCATGCCATCTCCACCTGCCACTACTTATTAAAACACACCGTTTGTGTATTTTGCGCGTTCAAAAACGTGTATCCGATTATTGCAACACTGTATAATGTCACTGTAACATTGTAGCTGAATCCCACTCTTCTTCAAATGTAACACCAAATTGTTCCTCCTTCCAATCATAGGCTAATGTTGGCTACATTTTTCTTAAACTTCACATGACGTCATCGTCTACATTTCTTTCCGAGTCTAGTTTAAACTTTCTCTATGTAAAACATGGATACGTTTCCTTCAAGCGTGGGGTGCTTAGGGAATTTAAATCAACCAAGATGGCGAAAGGCTTGTTGTTTGGAAGGGTAGAAAAATGGAGGATATTGTAATATACACAAAGGGATACATTTCAACAACTCGGCCAGGCAGCAGCTGCTTCTTGTTTGAGGAAGCAACAAAGATAGCTTTAGCCAGTTGTAAAAAGAGCCTGAAACTCGACAAAAACATCAAACTAATTTTACTAATAAGATATGTAATTTTACATGGCAAACCATAACACAATCTGTTATATTGTTAAATCAAGTATTTATGTTTATGCTTACTAATTATTTTATTTTCGCATTGAAGAGCTATTAGCTGGCTCGGATTTTGCCCTGTCTGTAAACGGACAGCTAAATAGACCAAAGGTAGCTTGTGCTCCCTACCTTCATTGACTCCCACATCGTTCCTTTAAATGTGCACAAAAATACTAGCTAACTTATATACATCAGTGGGTAAAAACATCTTCAAAAAAGTTTTCCTGAACTAAATAAAACAGTTTTTATTTAAAAAAAAAAATAGAACAGTTCAATTAAACCGCACGAGAGAGGACACAAAGACGATTCCGACTATCAGGTCACAACTAGCTTGATCTGAGCAACGACAAAACACTCCGTTTAATCTAGAAAACAACTTTGGTGTAGTCTATTATTTTACCATGCAGTAAAGGCGCACATACCGATTGCTTAGAATAACATTGTATCCATTTGATAAGTTTCTATCAATCTGCAGTTGACGATTGAGGGACACACGCAGAAGCAAAGAAACTACAGCTCGCCTCGCGAAACAAATCAAGCCAGCTACATCGCTTGTTCTATGATATAACATAACGTCTTCTTTACCCCCACCTTGAAATAAGAGGACACTTACCTTTAGTTTCGACACTAATACTTATTTCCAACGGGATTTTGTTTCAAGTAATACTTCGTGTAGCCTTCTAGCCTCTTTTCGATTTCGTTTTGAAAGAGGCCGGTAACAGATGATAAAGAAAGGAATATTGGGCAGTAATTGAGTCTCGGTGTGAGTGAGTGTGTGTGTTAGTTACTAACAGCAGATTGAAGGAGACTCTTCTCAAGGTTTATTCAGCTCCACTTCAAGGAACCAAAGTGACGTCAGCTTACAAGCTGCCACAAAAGAAAACTTGTATTTGACATTAATAGAGATCAATGTTTGTTTTAATTAGGAAAACAATAGTACACTACGTTTAGACAGAACTATGATTAGGACTATACCATGTGCTAATGTGACAAACAAAAGCATCTATTGAGTTGATTCAAGGATGAGGAATCTTATTGGCTTGTTTTGTTTGTTTATTTGTTTTTGAAAAGTTACCTAACTGATTATTCATAATCATTGATATTATTAATAGATGACCCGCGTTATGCAAATAATGTATGGAATGACTGAAACTTCTCAAATTAGAATGATTACTTTCAGTGCATGTTCCATAGGCTAGATATCAACTAGTAACATTAATGTGATTCCAAGTATCAGGGAAATATAGTATTTATTATGAACATGTTGTCTATGGAAATGCTATAATAATACCGATTTTTTAAAACTGTGCATTACTGTTTTAAAACGCATGCATGTGTGGGATTGAAATTAATGCTCAAAATGTGTTTGGTCATAATTTGTGACAGTACATGTGATGCTCAAATGTTCATATTTAATATTAACTCTCACATTCTGTCTTTCCTCATCTTTGGACAGGATAAACGGTGATACTGCTGCCCAAATCTTTATGTGTTTTTTCATAATCTGTTTAGGTTTATAGTGACAGATGAACCCTCATATGATCATCTTAAATGTGATCAAAGTTTCCCCTTTATGCCACTTCCAATGATTTACAACTAGAATAAGTGGGAGGTACTTGTGCAAATGTTGCCTTTTGGTTTTCAAACAGAACGCACTTGCAAAACAGAAAATCCAGGGGAGAAATACACAGATCTTTTCCTAAGGAGAAGATCAATACCATTGCATGGCAAAGACACAACAGCCATCTGTGTGCCTAATTGTACGCTCTATACCTCTCTGAACACATAACAAGCAACAGGCTGAGCATGGGCCCTGTGACCCAGACAAGGGTTTTAGTCAGTCAGACAGGGTGCAGGCAGCCAGATTATTTCATTGAACTGGAAAACAACAAGGGGAGGGGTGGTTAAAGATAGAATGGGTACAACTGCTCGGCTCTGTTTACATGCCCTTGCCCCACCCTTAATTTCTTTTGCTGTTTTCACATGTTGAGCTTAAATTTCACATGTGAAACCATATTTTCACATGTACAAAATGTAGACTTCACATGTTAACACCGCCTTTTCACATGTGAGGAGAATAACATGCTTTCACCTCACAGGTGAGTTGCAGTTTCACGTGACATTTGCGGTTTCACATGTTAAAAACATGCACATGTGAAAATTGTCAATGCAGTGCTATGTAAAAAACATTCACGTGAAAATCTTACTTCCACATGTGGAATTGCAAGTTTACATGTGAAATTCAATCACGTTTAAAAATCTAATTTGCAGGTTCACATGTAAGAAAGCTCCATTTGAAAATCTCACTTTCACATGTGAAATTGCATTTCCACATGTGGAATTGCATTTTCACACATGAAAAACATTCATATGTTAAAATCACATTTGCAGTTTCATATGCGAAAAACATCCACATGTGATTGTTTCTCACGTGAACTTGAAATTCCACATGTGAAAGTGAGATTTTCACGTGAACGTTTTTCACATATAAAACTGCAAATTCGATTTTCGCATGTCATTGTTTTTCACATGTGAATTGCAATGTGAAAGTGAAAATCAAATGTATAGTTTCACATGCAAGAAAATTCCACATGTGAAAATCTCACTTTAACATGTGGAATTGCAAGTTCACATGTGGGGTTGAAATAATGTTAATCTCTTCACATGTGAAAAGATATTGCAGTAGCAATGTTGCAGTAGCAATGTTTCCACCGGTGGAATTAGGGTGACCACATCTAAAAAGCCCAAATGCGGGATAAGGGAATGATTTTGCAGGGCATTCGCGGAACAGTGGACAGAATTAAACATTTTCGGACAGGTTAATGGGTCACGTTTAAATGGCGACATAGTTCTGCCGTATGAAGGTCACTTTGTGTTAAAGGGGCATTCCTTAGTTGCTACATCCATTTTTGGACTTACAAATTAATGATATGTACCCATTGATTCTTGAACAAAGTGATGTATTTTGCCTCATCAGCTCTGTTCAACTGTCCTACCCCATCAGAACCCAAAATATAAGCTCGTTTTACTCCGATGTTTGTAAACAAAGTATATTTAAACCACCACTCTATAGCTAAAAAACATGGTTAAACTATCATTTTGAAATCACGGATGGTCAGTCCTTGCATCCATAGCATAGTCTTCGGATTTGAGAGTGGTTGCATTTCTCCAGCCCCATCATTCAGCTTTTTACTGAAACTGTGGCGGGGAAAACACTTTGTTAATGTTTCAATTAAGGATTGCCACTTTAAACACCTTTAGTATTTTTAAGTATATAATTTTTGAAATGTAACTAGGCAAGTCAGTTAAGAACAAATTCTTATTTACAATGACAGCCCAGGAACAGTGGGTTTAACTGCCTTGTTCAGGGGCAGAATGACAGATTTTTACCTTGTCAGCTCAGGGATTCAATCAAGCAACCTTTCAGTTACTGGCCCAACGCTCTAACCACTAGGCTACCTGCCCCCCCCACTTTAGTAGATTAATAGTGTTATTATATGATGCAATCCTCTAGTGAGTGAGCTACCTTTGTGCCATTAATATCAAGCAAAACTTTTGAAGTCGAGAGGGGGGATTCAAGGTGTGTTTTTTGTGTGTTGTGATTTTTTCATGTGTTTTTTTTTTGTAAGGGCACCCTCTCACCATGGAAATGTTAACCACTCAGAAGATGAAATGAGGAAATGAGAATAGAATAGAGTGCTTCCTTTGTGTCACTTAAGGCAATATCTATGTATCACAAGGGAGCAATAATATTGTGTATGATTTTTAATGTTAGTTTGAAAAGAGCATTCATTAAAAGGAGTTGTAATTAGGTGATAACTAGGATAAATTATTATAACATTATCTAAACACTGGAAATTTATTTTGCAATAACCTAAATACAAATCATTGGTATTAATAATCTGTCTCTAAAGGCAAACCTATCTACACTCAAGGACAAGCACCAAGCACATGGCAATGAACACAGTTAAAAGAAATGTGAAGGTCCATGGACAGTCCCCCCTAGCTGAATTTAGAGGATGACCACAGAATCCCCTTATTCAGCTATTGAAACGTAAAGCCATTTTATAAGCTCCTTCTCCATGCTCTTTGGCCATTGATTTTCCTTCTCCATTACCTGTTGAGATGGGGGTTGGTTGCTCCTCACACGCACAGTGCTGTGGCCAGTAGCAACGGGTGAATTATCCCTCCCCCGCATCGTCATCAGCAGCCAGGGACTGACAAGACATGAGAAATGACAGTGGCTGTGTTTTTTCATACTGTAGCAGCAAGACGCAGGGAATCTTAATTGCATTGGAGAATCTTCATTAAAGAGAGCACAGGGGGGCGGGTACGTGGGGTGCTAGTGGTGGTGGTGGAGGGATGGGAGGGAGAGGGGTGTATGTGCACCTCTCTGAGTTGCATCATTAAAAGAAGAAGCACTCTTTGCCTGCCCGGGTAGCCTGGCTGGGTCCTCTTTGCACGCACTGAGAACATTGTCCGTACCTCGGTCACTTGTAACATAATAAGTGCCAGCACAATGACTGCAATGCGAGCAAGCACACTTCAGGGTAGAGAGGGGCGGGAGGGGGACGGGCAAACAGGCTGTCCATCTATGTCTTGATTAGAAAGTATAATGAGCCACTGAAATAAACTGCTAAAGAAGATCTCTCCTGAGAGTGATGCAAAACAAATTATAATGTGGGGATTTGGATTTCATTATTATTGTTCTATTAGTCCAAGGAAAGACAGGGACACCCATCAGGAGAGAGGGGAGCGGGGAGCTGTGCTTGCATTGCATTTATTGATTTTAGCCTGAGACACATTCAGGGAATACAGATTCATCTCCTCTGTAGCTTACACTAAACCCCACTCACTCCCTCCCGGTTTCCATTAAACACAGAAACCTTCCAGCAACACAGAGGAGTTTAATTTCAACGACACACATTTTCTGTGAGAGCTGAAAATAAGGTTCTCGCTCTTTCTCTAACTGAAAAACTGGCCCTAAGGTTGTCTTTCGACATAATTGAATTAAGGTCCTCTTGTTATGCCCCACATAAAGGCACTGAATGAATAAATAGCCACTAACTGAAATTAAGAGAATAGTCTCTTTATATTGTGTTATTTCAATACAGACAAGCACAGTTGATACCTTGTACTCCTTCCATTTAAATCCACCATCAGTACTACACTAGTGGTGCTTTTAATCTACCGTATTAAATCAATTTGCAGAAGCCATAAAGCTATTAGCTCTATCGTGCTGATTTCTGTCTTGTTTGTAACATTCCTCCAATAGCCTACATCTTCAGTAAGCCTAGAACTGGTTTGAAGCCGAAATGTAATGATTAAGAAAGTCAATGAATTGAACTGCACTGTTGTAACACCAAGGGACCAATAAAGAACATAATAACACATTCGCTATGTCAGGCAAGTTGTTTACATACGTTATTCATTTGTAAGATCTACATTTGCATTTCAAATACCTAATGAACGCATTAACATACAAACACGACTTGAAAATTCATCGAAGCTCAACCCTCAACTATCCTAGCTTAGTGTTGTGCTGCAAGCAATGCCTTGGCTTAGACCTATGCTTTCACTGTCATGAAATTCTGCAATTAAGCGAGACGAAAACAGAGCTATTGATCAGTGTCTTCCAACCACTGGCTAAGAGGGGTTTGCAATAATGTAATGGTAGCCAGAGCCAGCGGTGCACACCACTCCACTTTTGAACACTGGGAGCTCCAGGCAGCAATGCTAGTCCACACTACCACAAGTGGCTCATGGGAATTCATTGTGACAGTGAAGAATGCATTAACCCTTGACCCGGGCACAAGGCCGGCTACAGTAGGCGGGTCAGAGGATGTTAGAGATGAGATGCCTTTGTGTCTTGAGCATTTTTGGCACCGCAGTCGTCTTTCAGTCGTCCATCACACCGTCTGTCACTCAAAGGAGAGAGAAGAGAGGAGAGTAAGGTCAGGTACAATATACTGTAGATAGAAAGCCTCTTAGGGTCTTATTCACAACATTGCAACAATGTAACAGGGATTCACAGATACAGGTCAAAAACACTTGGATTCATGTTGCTCAATAAAACAATGTTTACTGTGTAAAACAAACGTGAACTAATCTGTATCCATTCAAACATGTTTCCTCTTGGCACAGGCAGAATGTGGGTTTTTACAGATTTCCAGGTTTGATTGAATAAGGCTGTAATCGGTTCATGATGTAATCCCGTAGAGAGAAATCATTTACAATCATCAGGATAACAGCCTAGTAAAGAATGTCTCATTATTTAGACACACTCTCATACGCTGTCGTACAGGGAGAGAGGGAAAGAGAGGGAGAGAGAGAGTGACACTGTGACAGAGATGCACACCAGAGAGACAGAGGGAGAGAAAGAGACATTTGCACACACACGCACACGCACACACACATGCACACGCACACGCACACGCACGCACACACACACACACACACACACACACACACACACACACACACACACACACACACACACACACACACACACACACACACACACACACACACACAGTGGGCTGCTGCTTCCTTTGTGGGAAAGCAGAGTCATTAGTGCTAGGAAAGTAAAGAAACAAGTCATGGCCTCAGAATGATGCATCTCCTCACAGAGAGAATGAGATCACGGCAAAATGTCACCATCATCTCAGCGAAGCAGCAAAATGGCCCGGAATCAAATAAAAACACATCTTCACCCGGCCAAATGTGTGTGCAAACATACCACTGGATGTCAGCAGTTTTCCATTTGCTAAAAGCACTCAAAACTGACAAAGGTTGCATCCCAAATGGCACCCTATTCTCTTTATAGTGCACTACTTTTGAACAGGGCCCACGCGGTCTACTCCCTATGCAGTGCACTCCTTTAAATCAGAGACAGAGGCTCTTATCAAATGTAATGCACTATTTAGGGAAAAGGGTGCCATTTCGGATGAACTCTGTGTTTACCTTAGGCAAGTGCAGGACAGAGGTAAAAATAGACGCTGTTTGTTTGGAGAATGTTTGAGGACAGGGAGTCTTATCTGTCATTAGGTTGACCATGCATTCAGCTTGACAGATGACATAATCTACTCATACTAACAGGACACTAATTCCACAACCTGCCTACGTCATATCCTCTTGTCTACATGGCAGGTACTCATTATGGAGAAAGGCAAACATACTGTATCTGACAGGAATGACAGAGACAGTACATTTACTTCTCTACGGTTTTTACAGTCTTTGTCTAGGTATAATGACTTTTTAAATGCTGATGTTGTATGTTACTTTATCTGAAGAAAGGGTGAATTATCTAAAACATTGTCAGGATTGATATGGAGAAAACATTTGGTGGAATATGGATTGAATCCTCTGAGAGATTCACTGAAAAAAAACCTATCAAGAAAAGAAGACCCTGCAATATTCTGTTTCTCTAGAAATAAGATAGTTGTTTGTCATGGGAGGGTTAGTAACACAACCTTGAACAGCAGATCAATTTTCGGGGAGATTTGCTTTCAGCTTTAGTGCTTGCCAACGTCTGTAAAGCTAATTTCATTTGATAGGGCCTTTAGGGGGAATTTAAGATATTGTTCGGCCAACATACCCCTAATGGATTTTTTAAACATTAAATCACTGGATTTTGTAAACCCATACTGTCTTCAGAAATATCTCTGTCAAAACTGGCACCCTTGCAAAATTGCACTTCCCCCTCTCTCTCTCTCTCTCTCTCTCTCCCTTCCTCCATCCCTCTCTTGCCTCTCCTCTCTCTCTTTGTACTACAACACTGCTTCACCAACCTGTATTTATTTTATTCCTGTTTTTCAACAGCTCGTAACATTCCTCTGCAGGTTAAGGTTTTTAGTCATATCATGCCCCTCTTTTATACAATGTGTTCAAGAGGATGAAATGTGGCATTTCATGGCATGGATTTCAGAATCAAGATAAAACTGTGATCTAGTAGGGTTTTGTTGTGACTTTTCGTGCTAGTTTTCAAGGTTGATTACACCACTATTCTAAGGCATCTTAGAGAGTCTATTAATTTCTCACACACAGCTCACTTCAAACATATACACCTTATTCACATTCTTTTCTGTAACCTAGATAGTATTCAGTCTCCTGCGCATCATTTAACTTTTACTCTATGTAGAAGTACGCGGCATTTCTCTGGACGTACACAGTACAAAAACTCATCAGCAGAGGCAGAATAGACTGTGGGAACATTGTCCTTTGCTTACAGGATGTTTCCATATGAATGATACCAGACATGGAAGGAAATAGCCTTGGAGAAGAGAGAGAAACATTCATCTCCAACCGAAAACGAGCCTCACGTTCTCATGTTTCACAGCTCCCCTTTTGTCTGGATATTACCACACATTTTTACAGTCTCTTCTCTATCATGTTTTCCCAGTTGGCTGATCCCTGAGGGCATGTGGGAGTTCACCTCTTAGTCAGATGGCCATTCCATCTACTCCACTGTAATATTGTCCTTCATAGAAAGAGTAAACCCAGAGAGATGTGTGATAGTGAAAGCTTTGTATACGACAAAAAATATCCTATAGCCTATTTTTGATTGATGTTTTGCTGAAGGACGTGTTTCTAACTGCTGAAATTAGATAGCATTTACTCACACCTCTTTTCAACTGTAGGCTTTTGTTAAAAACAACAGAAAAAAAATCTCTCTTAACCATCCGTGTCAGACCCAGACCACAGTCTTGTGTGTCAGAGCTTCTTTAGTCTTGTGTTATGCTAATGGTGGTGTGTCACCGTATGTGTATTAATTAATGGTGGCAGGTCGCTGCTCCTCGAGGCAGCAGCATTGAGGCAGACATTTGGACTGCCCTCCATGACGCCTGCCTGGTCAAAAATAGGCCACCGCCACCACCCACACTACAGTAATGATCACAACGGTGACATCATCACTCCTGTGGGTGTGTGCGCGTGTTTGTGTGTGTGCCCCTCTCAGACAGAGCTCATCTGAACAAAGAGCAGCAGGGATGAGACAGGGGAGAAGGACTGAGAGAGGGAGAGGCAGGGACTGGGACAGCCCATGTAGGCTAAAGTAGATGACATCTGGCACTATGTGTCTGGGGAGAATAAAGATGGAAAAAAAATGTCTAGGGATTTAACTGTTTTCAAGGCCTCTGAGCTCGGACGAAGGTTTCTTATGATTCCATGTAATGTAGTGTGATTGACTGCTTGATTTATTAAAACCTTCTAATGAAAGTTGAAATGAAAGGACCTCCCCTAGCTGTCAGTGTGGCTTCACTTCAACCTTACAGCGGTCTTCTTTATTAGTGTTTAAGTGTATTGTCTTTGTAATTGTAATGACTTGCCGTCTCAAAGGATTCATTGGACAACAAGATATCTCATCCCATAGGGTTTCTCTTGGTTTTAATTTGTTTTTTAAAAATGTGTAGATTATTATCAATGGAGTATAAAGTCATTGATTCTCAATCAATCCCTCTCTATGTAATTCCTTCCAATTAAAAGGTTCCTGACGTTATAACAACATTGAAACAACATGTCCTACTTGTACATCATTCCATCATCAGGGCTAATGTTTCGAGTTCAGGTGATTCGGACTTGAGGCATATTCAAACCCTTTGTGATCCCCGACTGAGGTCGTGTAGTGCTCTTCTCTAATAAAGTATCTCTCCAGGAAAAGAGTCAGTGAGAGTAGAGGGCCAAGAGATTCTCAAGACCTGGAGCAGCCGTGGGAAAGAAAGGCTGTGGTGGAGGAAAAGCAGAAATGTCTCAGGGCATTCCTTTGTGATTACACCGCCGGAGAAGTCCAGACATTCTTGGAGCTAGTCTGTGTCTAAGGGCTCTCTAGCACTCGTTAAGACTGATAATATAGCTTGTGTTTCTATAGCGCACCATTCTGTAACTCAGTAACAGTTTGTTGCAGTTTGCACCAAACTAACAGCTCATCACCACATTTGTCTGGTGAGACTTTGGCCATTGGTTGTACAAGGTTGATTGATTATGCAGGATTAGAACTGACAAAGCAACATAAATGTAGCCCTATTCCCTTCTCTTTATCTCTCTTGGTTGAAAAGTCGACATTTGGCCTGCTGTTAGACTTCTACCCTCTTCGATGAGGTAGAAATTGAGAGTGACCCCTCAGTATCTCTGAAGGATTGTGGATCAAGTTTCATGTAATATGGCTTCACATTATATTTTTTGCCTACATGCCTATAAACTAAAAGATTCCTATGCTTAAAGACTTGCTGATAACCCCAACGGAAAATTGAAAAAAAATCTCCTCCCCTTTCAAAGTAAACATGAATGAAAAATGGCTCCAAGGAATGTTATTTTGTTGTCCAATGAGCAACATCGGGGAGAGCACATGATGACATGAATGGAAGAGTAAGGGCTGAGACCAACTGCAACGGTAGACTAGGGGTGAATCTCAATTATATTTCCTTAGTTCCTTGCGTCCTCTCTCCTTGCCTCCTTCTCAAAATGTATTGGAATAATAAAGATCAGAGGGGAGGAACCTTGTGCTCTGAGAAGGAGACGAAGAGGGAGGATGTGAGAAATCGAGGAAATACAATTGAGACTCACCCCAAAGCCACTCATTTCATCGAGCCTTGCACTTCATCAGGACACTAGGTCACATGTCCTGTTTTGTCAGCCATTAATCTGAGGCACCACTCTCTCCTTCACCTCACGCTATTAGCCTTGTGATGTATTTACACCTGATCTGATCGCCACGCCATCGGCCCGTGGAGTTAATAACAATGTCTCACTCTGTGGATGGTGGTGTATCGGTCGAGCATCTTGTTGACCTTGCTTCTACATATGTATCTGTTGTAAAGCAATACGGTTAACCGTGTTCACTTCTCCATTCAACACCTGACCTCTGACCTCCAACATTATCTTTCACATGCCCTCCAGTTCACAAGCCAGCTTGTTTAGCTCATAGTGGTTTATCCTCTGTAGGCCTTTCTTAAAACAAAAATGTAATGTTGACATTGAGATTTATTTATTTTAAGTGGAAAATAATACAGATCTCAGAATGAGAGAATTATCTGAAATTGTCACAATTAATGGAATATTCTGAGGCTTACTCTAATTAACAATTCATTAAATTAATTGCACCATATTGTGTAAAATGCAAATGAATTTAAAAAGTACTGTATTGACCTTGTGATTTATTTTTTCCTTGACTTCTTTCCATTAGAACGTCTACAAGACCTTTTATATCAATTTCTCAAATAAAGCTCATTAGAGCTGTTGGCAAATGCATTAATTACCTTGGTGACAAAACAAACATGCCTGTAACATCCAAATAATAGAAGAGTACAATCTGTTTTACACCGTGGTTGGATTCAAATGTCAGATGATGCTCCCCCTAGTGTATATCACTATGAACAGCTCATGAGTGTCTGTGGGCAAAGATGGCGCTAGTAGTCATAGAAATAGAATCCATAGAACCTCTAAGACTAACTCGTTTTATGGATTCTATTTCAATAGTAGTCCATCTACTACAAGTTTTTTTTAGGTTGTCAAAACAATTTCTGATTGTCAGCATAAAATAATGATCTAAACTACAGCACTTTATGAATGATGTACATCACCTGCTGTACATCATGAGGGCATTAATCATTAGGCCTACATTTCGTAGTATTTAGGGAAAGGGGGATACCTAGTCAGTTGCACAACTGAATGCATTCAACCAAAATGTGTGTTTCACATTTAACCCAACTCCTCTGAGTCAGAGAGGTGCTGGGGGCCACATAATCGACACCCAGGGAGCAGTTGTTGGGGGTTACCCGCCTTGCTCAAGGGTATAACGGCAGATTTGTCCACTTTGCCGTCTCGGGGACACTTAACCGCTAGGCTACCTGCCGCCCCAATTATTCAATTAGCGAGACATGAGATGTAGTAGCAATCACTGCCTGAATCGTCAATGGCAAATGAGCAACTATCATAACACGTATTTCAGTATGTATCCATATAGACTCCTTCATCATAATCGTCCTCCTCATCAGTGGCTGCTTTAGACTTGTGAAGTTGAGGGGAATGGATGTAAAGTTTTTGAAAAATATAAATCTGTTTTTGGGGACTTTTTTTCTTCTTCTTCCAGACACGGCTCCTTCACAAAGAGTTGTTGATTCTGGCCTGTGGAAAGTTGTCCCACTCCACTTACAATGGCTGTGCAAAGTTGCTGGATTTGTATTTATTTAACTAGGCAAGTCAGTTAAGAACAATTTCTTATTTACAATGACGGCCTAGGAACAGTGGGTTAACTGCCTTGTTCAAAGGCAGAACAACAGATTTTTACCTTGTCAGCTCAGGGATTTGATCTAGCAACCTTTCAGCTACTGGCCCAACGCTCTAACCACTAGGCTACCTGCTAATATTTGTAGGAACTGGAACACGCTGTTGTACACGTGGATCCAGAGCATCCTAAACATGCTCATTGGGTGACATGTCGTGTGAGTTTTCAGGCCATGGAAGAACTTGGACCTTTTCAGCTTCCAGGAATCCTTGCGACATGGGGCCGTGCATTATCATGCTGAAACATGAGGTGATGGCAGCGGATGAACGGCACGACAGTGGGCCTCAGGATCTCATCACGGTATCTCTGTGCATTCAAATTGCCATTGATAAAATGCAATTGTGTTCCTTGTCTGTAGCTTATGCCTGCCCATACCATAACCCCACTATGGTGCACTCGTTGACAACTCGCACTCGTTCACAACGTTGACATCAGCAAAACGCTCGCCAACACGACGCTATACACGTGGTCTGCGGTTGTGAGGACGGTTGGACATACTGCCAAGTTCTCTAAAACGACTTTGGAGGCTGCTTATGGTAGACAAATTAACATTCAATTCATTGGCATCAGCTCTGGTGGAAATTCTTGCAGTCAGCATGCCAATTGTACACTCCCTCAAAACGTGAGACATCTGTGGCAAACTCCACATTTTAGAGTGGCCTTTTATTGTCCCCAGCACAAGGTGCACCTGTGTAATGATCATGCTGTTTAATCAGCTTCTTGAAAGGCCACACCTGTCAGGTGGATGGATTATCTTGGCCAAGTCGAAATGCTCACTAACAGGGATGTAAACAAATTTCTGCACACCATTTTAGAAGAATAAGCTTTCTGTGGTATGGAACATTTCTGTGATCTTTTATTTCTGCTCATGAAACATGGGACCAACACTTTACATGTTGCGTTTATATTTTTGTTCAGTGTATTATCATAATCATACTTTAAATTGTAACTCACCAACATCATCATCATCATCAATTCATTATCACAACCATCCTTTCAATCTAAACTCCCCAACATCATCATCAATTCATTACTATCGCAATCATACTGTACTTTCAATCATAATTCACAACGTCAATTAAAAAGGAGGCAGGACAAGTACAGTGCTTGATATTCTATTGGATGGAGTACATTGTCCTTCACCATCCTGAGTTGTACGTACTTTGTCTGGGGTGTCTGAGTGCATTGTAAATCACATGACCTTCTCTATATCAACACACAGACGCCGTCATCATTGAATGCAGCGAAGCTTGGAAGCAAAGGTGAGAGTGTGCTGCTTTCGCACGAAGTTAGCACCTTATCCGTGATGTTTCTAGCTATAGCCTGCGACATTGTTTTACATTTTAATTTGGCAACGATTAAATTGATTCCTTTGATATAAGAAATGGATTAGCTAGCTTCCCAACGGTATCTGTCAGGACGGATGATCAACAACAGCAGCATAAAAAATAGGCCTACCGTTCGCTAGCTAAACCATCAAAATTATCTCATCGCATTCACTGTCTTGACGGTAAATGTCCTATTTGGATATGACTGACACGTCCTCAATCGAGTCGTTTCTAGTCTAGAAGTTGCGAGTGGTTTCTAACGGTAGGTAGCTAGCTGACAAGCTCCTTCGACATCTGGTAAGCAAAAGAAAAGGGAACTCTTTTCTTGGAAACTGCCAGACATTTTGAAAGGTCGGTTCGGTAATTTGGGTAGCCTTTTAGTTACAGTAGCCACCAACCTAACGTTAGCCATTAAGCTATTGTTGGCTAGCTTGCAATTCATGACTGAGGTGCTAAAGTGTCACCGGTTTGCTCAACTGTTGCGTTAATAAGACTTGTCCTTTCTCTAACTATAGTTTTTTTTGTTGTTGCAGAAAATCTGGTAGTTAACTGGCCTAGACTGGCAGAGAAAAAATAGCTAATGCATCCATGGCCTTGTCTGAATCAGGAAGAACAGCCAAACCGTATCCTAAAAACAAAACTTTTTAGAAAAAAACTGAAATTAACCAAATTCACTCTTCCAGTTTTGCAGAGCCTGACTGAACGTGTTACTATTGCGCAATTAAATATTAACAACAGTAGAGAAGCAAGTTTCGTCATCTTGTGTGCAGATTTCATCAGCCTTACCTAGGCGGCCTCCACATCTTAAATACAAGCAAAACAGAGCTTGACCTGTTATCAAAACAACATTCCTCATGTGTACACTTTGCAATCCTGATGGCTAAGTTTAGCACCACCCATGTGTCACGAGTGTGATTGAGAGAAGCCACAATCTCTGTGGGCTAAATTAGGAGAATAACTATAAAAATATAATTAATGAAAATAGTATATACAAGCCACAGCTGTAGGCTACCAAAGGTGATAGCCTAGGTGAAATAAACATTTTTAGTTTTAGGAAACTTTCTCAGAAGGTTGGGTGGGGCTTTGTAAGGAGATGGGCATGTTTCTTCTCTCTGGTTCTCCTATCCCCATATGGGTGCTGTGATTCATGTAAACCAGAGGAATGCACCTTTTTAATAAATTATCTTGCACTGACTATCATGTGTGATGCAATGCCTGACCTGGCCTGCACAGCCCCCCTACTGCGCTCTCATTCCTCAGGAAATGTCACCATCAAATGCCTGTGACAGTGTGTACCAAATGGCACCCTAATGCTTATGCAGTACACCTACTAGGGTGCCATTTGGGATGCAAAAACAGTGATCGTGATCCAAGAACAGGTGTTGGGATTAGGTGCCAAGAAGCTTCTGGACAGTTTGTACACTGTCACACTTCGGCTGTCTCAGCAACCAGCCAACTCCTTTTCCTGACTGTTGGGGTTTTATCAGATTGGGAGATTCCCTGACTCTTCAGTCTGGTCTTTACGATTGCAGTTTCAAAACGCAGCTAGGTCTGTCTTGTCTTATCTTGTCGTTAAATCATGTTTAGCCTAGCCTAAGGGTTGGGTGGAACAGGCACAAAAGGTTTTGGCAATAACAAAGGTAGGGTTTGGTCAGGACATTGAGCTCTGAGTTATGTATATTGAATGAGTACTGATATGGAGTACTGGATACCAATGGTTTCCACATTTATTTTAATTTTAATGAACTCAGTATGATTTTCAACTTACTCTTAAAGGTTGTAATGGTAGAATGCACAAGGTGCAATTTCGAAATTGGGTAGTGCATAATCAGTTTTCCTCTTGTCATTGCATACACTTAATAGTTGTGAAATCTGTTTGTGAATGTATTGTAATGTTTTAAAAAATGAATAACTGCTGGCTCCTGAGTGGCACTGTGGTCTAAGGCAGTGCTAGAGGCGTCACTACAGACCCGGAATCGATCCCGGGCTGTATCACAACCGGCCGTGCTCGGGAGAGCCGTAGAGCGGCGCACAATTGGCCCAGCGTCGTCCGGGTTAGGGGAGGGTTTGGTCGGGGTGCTTGACTTCGCTAATCGTGCACTAGCGACTCCTTGTGGCGGGCCGGCCGCCTGCAGGCTGACCTCTGTTGTCAGGTGAACTGTGTTTCCTCCGACACATTGGTGCGGCTGGCTTCCGGCTTAAGCAGGCATGTGTTAAGAAATGCGGTTTGGCGGGGGCATGACTCGACCTTCGCCTCCTGAGCCCGTTGGAGTTGCACCGATGAGATGATCGAAATTGGGGAGAAAAAAAGTAGAACTGCCTTAATTTTGCTGGACCCCAGGAAGAGGCAGCGGCTAATGGGGATCCATAATAAATACAAATACCCTAGAGCTATTTATAGCTTGTCAGAAATGTGCAGATCAACTAACCCATGGTCAGCTAACATTGTTTTAGCTAGGTTGTAATGTTTGTCACTCAAATATCACATGAATACACATTAGACAAGGTGTGGTGGATGCGAGATGTTCAATGCTGGAAGGGGGGCCTGAGTGGAAAAAGTTTGGGAACCCCTGCTGTAGCCTACATCAGTCTAGTACTTGTGTACTAAATAACACTGGATTATGTCTAAGCTTACTGTATTCCACTTTGTACAATGTTTGATTGCATGTGTTTCTCTAACATTTTGTTTTCTAATATCTTTCCACGGCCAATCAGTGATAGATCCTGTTGGATTTAGTGTTACTAACATCTTGGTTTTTCCACAGCCAATCAGTGATGGATTCCAAGCCTCGCCGGCTGCCCTTTACGGTGTCCAGCACCACGTCGTCTTATTCTTCATCCTCTTCCCCCTCCTCCCTGGGTTCCCTGGGATCCAGCAGGCTCTATGGAAGATCCAGTGTCCTGAACAGTGATCGATTCACCAGGGCCACGCCCCTTAAACCTGACCTCGACCACCAGGTACTGAACACCGAGGGAGAGCGAGAAAGTGGCAGGTTACATACATTTGCTGACCCTAAATGCCACTTTGTATTCCTTAAATATGTGGCCTCTAGGTCCTGGATTTCAGTGAGAAGTTTCTGCCGGTTAACAATGATAAGAACACTTCAAATGTGTTTATAACCGAAGGGTAAGGCTAGGCAGTTGGGACAAGTTTAGCCTGTTTTCATGAAAACCAATGTTCTCTTTAAAATAAATGCAGTCGAGTGGGTAATTATTTTTCTCCCCCTAAGAACCAGGCTTTCTTTGCTGCCATCTGACTCTTGTCTGTTACTTTCTCTCTTGGTTCCAGTCCTCTTCTCTATTTGGCGAGTTAGCCGTGTTCAGAGAAGGTATCTGTGTACTTTAGCTGGGGCTTTTTATAGGCCAGCCTAGATTCCTGCCAGTGTGTTTTTCAGCCCGCCTGTCCTGTCAAGGACTGTGCCATTAGATAACGTTACGACTGGGCTGTCTGTCTATTTGACTACTCTTCCAGAAGAGTCCTGGGCCCGGCTCAAATGCACAATAAACAACTGACTTAGTTGACACGTTTGCAAACACCTTTTGAGTAGAATGAATGCATTTGATGTAATGAAAAAAGATCAATGGCATTATCTAGCTAGCATGCAAGAATGTAGGAATAATTGGTACAAGAATATTTAGACAAATGCAGTGTTTCCCCGATATTCATTTAGTAGTGTTAGCCTCCTCTGCTAAATTGTTGCCACCATTCCAAATAGAGGCCCCTATTTATTTGTTTGAGTCACTGCTAGTTTAAGAACACGGCAGAAACCATGGCAAAATGTGTAGAATTGCAGGAAATTACTTATATTTATTTTTACAGCCAAATTGTCTTTGAGGGCCTTCAGAATTTTTGGGATTATGCCATTGGCCACACCCACTACAACGCTAACTTTGCCATCGCTGCTGAAAATAGTCCTAGGGGAAACTCTTCTCCTGTTTGTGATGATCTTGGATTTGTACCATGTGTCAGCTACCTTACATTGCTCCATGTATTGACTTGAGCTGACCCCATGTGTTTTCACACCCCTTGTGTCTCAGAGCTCTCGGTTCCTCAGCTCGACCAGGGACTACAGTAGTTCTGACAGCCGCCACTCCAGCTGGAAATCCCCTCTGACTACCTCCTCTGTCTCCTACGATCGCTCCTGGGCCGAGTCCTCACTGAGCAGCCGCAGCAAACTGGTAAACTCACGATAGAACGGGATCTTGTTCATTAGCGCACTAAGCTAACATGTGGAATTGTTTTAAGATGGTCATATTGTGGATCATTTAGCTATTTGATTTAAAATTTTAGGACCCCTTTAGCTATCAATTAAAAAAAAAAAATTGAATAAAATATAGAATTTGGCCTTTACTGTTATAGCCCATAGAAACGAATTGAATAAAACATTTTTATAAATGGCAAAAGACAATCAAAAATGTAACTTAAGGTTTTGACGTGTCTGTCCTATATCTGGGAGATAAAAGAAAGCTTGGTAAATAATGATATATGTTTTACCTATATTTAACCTCTTACCTTCAGATGAGTCCTGTGACACTTCGTAGAGCGACACTGAGAACACCATCGTGTTTGAGAGCCTCCCCTTTCCACAGTGGTCATAGTTTAGACGCTACGTTTCGTGAGAAGACCGTTCCCCCCCCCTTGTTTTTTCCCCGGGATGTCTCATGGTCTGACCAACACCGCTGTAGCTCTGCCACCTACCACCGCAGATGCGACCCAGGCGGATGTGGTGGCTTGAGACACAGCCCGTGCTGTCTTAAACAGACGGATTTTGATGGGGATTTTTAAATGATGTTACTTAGATTAATACGCGCGTCAATAGACTTCAGGATTAAACAGTTTGACTTTTAGGTTTTGATAGTGATATTACTGATGCGCATTGCCAAGTTCCAAGTGCCGTTCAAGTCCGTTTTGTTTCATGTGATGGCATTCTGTGGGTTGTTTTATCAGACTGATTCAGAGACAAGACTGGGGACGTACTCAGGACTTCTCAGCAACCCAACTGATGATGGGGATACCAAACGGGCCAAACTGTCTTATACCAACAGAGCTGCATATACAACAAGCCCCTCCTCCTCTGTGACTGGCTCCTCCTACTCCAGCAGTGTCCTCAACAGAGACTCAGGTATCTGACCCCTGGTTCAAGGGAGAGTTCAAGAGTTACAAATGTTTTCAGTCTCTTTCCTTGAGCCCTTTTTAATGTATGAAAATACCTGGCAAATGTTTTTTTTAAGTGAACTTTTCCTTTAAATATACTGCTGTTAGTTTCCATACACTTGATGAGAGCAGTCATCGCCAAACAATCATCGCCATTGCTTTGAGTGATAATATTTAATCTTCAGTTGTTAACCTTACGACATTGATGAAACGTGTTAATGATTCCTAAATCCTTCGTGGTTTAGCCAACTTATCTTTTCAAACATGCAGGTGAATAACAAACTGGCACCTTGTGTTTAGATTCGTCGTCGTGGAAGTCGTACCGGCCTCTGTCCAGGTCGTCGTCCTCTTCTTCTTCTTCCTCCTCCTCTTCCTCCTCAGAGCCCCTGTGGTCCAGAAGGGAGCTGGAGAAGAGGAGCGAGGGGAGGAGTCTGTCCAGTGTGGCTGATAACACCAGCTATAGGAGCTCCGGACTCACCTCATCCCTTTGTATGTTCTCACACGCACACACACAGTGACTCGTTTGTGTGCATTGACTTACAAACCTATTGGCACATTTACGCACACATTCGGTCATAAAACTGAAACACTTACATACTCGCACGCAAACATAATACTGACACGCATGCAATCGCTAATGTGGACGTGTTTTGTATTTTAGACCGGCCAGACCGGGTGACCTCCACCTATGCCCAGGGGGCCCGGCCCAAGGAGACCCTCTACTCCTCCTCTAGCAGGGAGAGCAGCTCCCTCAGCCGCCACCTCTCTTCCACCTACCAGCGCTCCCCACTGGCCCGGGACTACACCACCTCCACCTCCCGGGCCACCGGCTGCTCCCTGACCACCTCCACCCTCTGCACCGCCAAGGAGCCCACTGAGAGCCCAGAGCCCACTCTAGGAGTCTCCGCCCCCTCTCGTCCCTCTTGGTACACAACCCCCTCAGCAAGACGGGAGGCCCGGGACTCCAGCCCCCCTCCCTCCGCGCCAACCTCCACCCCCAGGACAACCCCGGAGGGTGGCGAGCCATCCGATGGACGTCGCTCCACCCGCCGCCTCCTCTCCCGTCTCTTCTCTCGGCGCTCCAGCCAGGACTCCAGCGGCTCCAGCTCTGGCTCCGCCTCCCGTTCCTTCGACTCGACCGAGGACAGCCCTGTCTCTGGAGGAGAAGGCCCCAGCCACGCACCCGTGGCTACCAGCGAGGAGAGCGTCCGACCCGTAAGCGTGGAGCCCGTTCCCAGAGGCTCTGACGCGGCCCAGGCCTTTGCCTTCCTGAGGCGTCGCAGACAGGGCCTGTCCCCGGTCCAGGAGGGCCAGGCCCAGCGTGCCCCGGAGCCCCAGCCTGGCCTGGAGGCCTGGAGAGGGGGCAGCACCAGTGGTGGTGTTGGAAGTTGTTCTTCAGGTTCCTCCTGGCTGTCATCTTCCATCCGGACCCGCTGCACTCCTCTCTTCTCCCGCCGTAGAAGAGAAGGACGGGACGAAAGCGCTCGTCTGGCGTCCGGTGCCGATGAGGATTACCGTGGTACCCAGTTCCCCCTCAGGAGTGAAGACACCCCCGAGGAAGAGGACGACGACGACGAAGGGGAAGGAGCGGTGGCGGCGGCAGCCTCGGGGGCGATGGGTGCTAGCGCCGCCCTACAGGAGGAGTTGAGAGACATGGCGGGGAGTAGTCAACGTTTGGCGAGGTTCATGAGCAGCCCGCTGTTCCGTGTCCACGACAACGTCATGATCGCCGTGGACATGACGGGCGCTGCCAGGAGCCAACCAGAGGGCCAGGAAAAGTCCACCTCCTCCAGAGACCCTGAGAGACTGAGGAAGATCCAGGAGAGGTGGGGAGGCTGTCCTTCTCTGAGCTTGCTGGGTAGTGGGCTGAACCTGCATGCTTGTGTCCCATCCCCCTGTTGTACATGGCACTGTCCCTGTGTTGTCCATCGTCTTTATTGTGGCCGCACTCGTCTTGCCATTCAAATGCCTGTTTGGATGGACCAACGCTTTAATTATTTTCCTCAGATTTGAATGGTTGATAACTAAATAAACCTCTCTCTCCCCTGTAGCCTGCTGTTGGAGGACTCTGACGAGGAGGAAGGGGACCTGTGTCGTATTTGCCAAATGGGTTTGGAGTCTCCCTCCAACCCTCTGATCGAGCCCTGCCGCTGCACAGGCAGTCTGCAGTATGTTCACCAGGATTGCATCAAGAAGTGGCTGCGTTCCAAAATCAGCTCTGGTAAGAATAACTTTCCTCTCTCTGACCTTAACAAATGATTTTCTGCCCCTCGGTGTATTATGCAGTGATTGCACATTTGCTGCCATCTTTCACTCTCTTGTCCAGGCACTAATCTGGATGCCATCACCACGTGTGAGCTGTGCAAAGAAAAGCTGCACCTGAACATTGAGAACTTTGACGTCAACGAGCTACACAGGACACATGAGCGGGTGAGGGGCCGTTCAGTTAACCCCAGACATCTCCTAGTCAGCCATTATCTAACTGTTAGACTGTGAATGGGGAAATGCGCTGCAGAGAATCACTCCTGTAATGCTCATTCAACTGTAGAATACCAGAATGGGACACTTAAAACCAACTGTTCTGTAAAATGTTATCTTTAAGGTTTAACTGCCTGGGACCCAGTCCTAACTTGAGTGTAACGCATATCTGCAGTTTAAGTGACCACTTCCTTTTCTTTCCAGTCTGAGTATGAGTTCATCAGTTGTGGTCTTTACCTGGTGGTGTTGCTTCACCTGTGTGAGCAGAGGTTCTCTGATGTGCTAGGAGCTGCCAACGACGCCGGGGTAAGAGCCTACACTCGACACCACCATGCAAAACAAATCCTGAACGTCATTCATTTGCACTGTCATTTTGAATGTTAAGCCCAAGGTTTTTCTTTGGCCTCATAATTCACCAACTATTGTATTGTGGGGAAAAAATACTTATTTAAAATGTTGTAGGATTCAGTGTTTAAAAAAACAAAACATTTCCCCATCTCTCGCTCAGTTTTTCAACCTGGCGAGGACCCTTCATGAACACATGGACAATCTTGAAAGTACGTTCTCGAATAATTTCTCCCCAATGCTGTGTACACGTTTTAATAACTTGACGCGAGGCTGTTAGTCACTGTTAATGAATTGATGGGTAAGTATTTGATTATATTGACCTTCTCTGATGTTAAAGGCCCATACGTGTGAAAGTAGAAATCAATTTCTACACGTAGCATGAGGAGAGCTCGGCTAACTTTTTTTGCCCAGCAACACTGCTGTGAATAATTCCCCTTCAGGTAACTATGCACAAGGTCATCTCAGTGGAGGTTATTAGTTGCTTTGATATAATGGTGTGCACTGCAGTATTCATCACTGACAATTAAATGGTCTTAATATTTAACTTTTGAACACCATTCTAAACTAAAAGATACATTTGGAACTGTATTCAAAAATAATGAAATTGACTACTAATAAACTAGTCTCAGGTTTGACTGATAATTGTTCCCTCTGCTGCAGGCTCTTATGGGGAGTCGGATGAAGAGGAGGTGGTTGATACCCGGCCGTCAATCGATTTCTGTGACCTCGATGAAGACCTGGAAGAGGAGTACAATTGATCGGGGGGGGCGACAAGAGTTGAAGGAGTAACCTTCCAGTAGCAACCCATTCTGTTGCTCTGTTTCACCTCATGTGATTTTTACTGAGTGCAATGGCTTGTGGGATTTTTGAAGCCAATGCCAAGTGGACGGGAAGTCACTCCTGACGTAGAGGTAATGATGTCATAGATATGCAGACTGACTTTGAAGTGAACCGAGGTGAGGAAATGCTTTATATCCCCCTTATTGTTAATTTCCCCTTTAGGTCTCCAGATTTGAGTGCGCTTTATTCCGTTAAAATGCAAGATATCTTTTTGAACTGTTATACCACGAGTGCTTTAAATGTTACTGCTCTAAAAAAGCAGAGCTGTCCACCGTGGTGAGATATTGTGTAAAAAAGAGATGGAATCCTGAACACCACTGGTTTGTTAGTTTAGCGGGTTGGGAGAAGGGAAAGGGCTGTTTCGGGGAGAATCTATCAAGAAGTGGCAAATTATCCCTTTTACTGTTTTACTGTTTTTCTTTTCCTATGTGAATTTTCCTTTTTTGAAGTTTTTCAAAAAATAATGTGAAAGAAAGTGTCAACTTTACTTTTCACAGCTGAATAATTGACAGTTTGTTCTGTTTTTCTTTGTCTTTTCAATGTCTGTAGTATGAAAATGCTGTTTTGCTTCCCCCTGAAACTTGTTTTCATTTAATTAATGCAATAAAGTTTTGAATGTACAGCTGTTTGCAGGCAACATTTCATTTAACAAAACTGAACAAGGACACTGAAGTTAATATAGGAAGTAGGGTTAACAATCTGTTAATGTAAGCCATTTCAACAACTGTTGCTCAAAAACCTCTATAGTTAAAAGAACACGGGGAGCTTCTCAATTGAGGTAAACTCCACCCTCTTCTCTGTGACCCGGAAACCGGTAAGTGGTCGCCATATGTAGAAGTGGCAATTCCTTAAGTTTAACGGAGGAATTTGCTCCTCGGTAGCCTCCTCCGGCCGAAGATACTTTGTACCCTACTGAGGAGAGTTTTGTATTCTTCCTCACCCCCTTCAGGATTAAATGTTTTTTTCGAAGGCTAAAAGCATGCACACGTTTAAATGATACACTAGTAATCTTTATAAAATGTCTGGCACAACTAGCTAAATTTGTTATTACCACTTTACGTTTTTGGATTCCTCCTGTAAACGTAATTTGCATGACATGCTACTGGCGTCGTTTCATTAAAGTGCATTTGTTTCCTCGACCAGGTTGTTGAGCAAATGTTATTGGCAAGATTTGAACCTATGACCTGGTCCCTATCCCACTGCACTAGGGGTGTGGAAGGCACAATCCGTGTTAACAGCTTCAAATCTGTTAAATCAAAGTTAGGTTAGTAGATTAGAAATGTATTTAGTTTATAATGTACGGTTGGAAACAAGTCGCAATTGGGATTTGAACAAGTAACTTCGCAGGTCGCAATCTGCGTGTAATGCCCTACCAACCGTAAGCCTATTTAAATTTTTATTATACAGGCATCTGTAAACTGCCCAGTGGCATGTCACAAGCTCTTCCCACTGAGCTTTCATCCAACCAATCGCATTAGTTCAGTCTGTCAGAGCTTCCCTCGTCACAAGGTCGTGTTCCTCTGCTCAGCTGTGGACGCATGCCAGATCTTACATGCCTGGCTAGGGTTTTTACATATCAGCTAACCACATGCTCTAGCAGTCTGGTGCCTGACTACACAGTTGTGGCAGGGGAACTCGATCCTTGATTGAGGCAGGGATTCATTCCAAGTTGTAGAGCAGCTCAAGCGCCTTGGATTGAATCCCAGCCTAAATTAGGGAAACTCCTGAGCTGAATTCCAGGGCTTTCACAATTATTCCTTCCTCGATTCCTTGTCCTTCCTTCCTCAAAATGAAGCTCATGCAAGTTATTGTGGTAGGTCACAGTGATACCCATGTCTGACATCTATTAATTTCCTCAACAACAAAAATGACAGGACCCAGCCCTTAAAGACAAACCTATTTTATTGGAAGACCATTTCCATGACCATATTTGACCAGAGTAGAGTGGATGATCTGCTTGGGACCAATGTAAATATGAGAATGGTAATCCTAGTTAACAAGCATTGTTGCAAGGCAGATCCAAATAACATCTAGAGGAATGTCCAGGTTATTAACATTCACAAGATTCAAAAAAACATTTGGTTTAGATTCTCCATAATAAAATGTAAAAAAAGACAATTTAAATATTTACAAAGCATTTACAGCAGCTGTGTGTGCAGTTTGAGGCCTCAGCAAGTAGTGACCTTTGAAAACGTGAACCCCAAATGAACACCCCAAAAACGTATACTCTCAAACAAGACAACTATTGTGCTTGAACATGGCAGAAACAACTGCTAAGGCATTATTCACAAAACATTTCAATTTAAAGTGCAAATGTTCTCAGGAGTTTGAGTGCATAGGAGAGGGAGGTTACAGTCATAATGACAAACAGAAACCAATGCATCAATGGCATTTACAGTTGGGATGAATTGCTTGTCGTTGAAATGGCCATGTGGCAAATGAGAATGCATGCCACTATCCAAATTGTCTAAGGAAGTCTGTGTTGGACTGCATTAGCTCGACTACTTGTACTAGACTGTAAATAATTGTAAGAAATTATGAAACTATGCCAAGCTAATAAAGATTCTAGTTCTATTAATAACAGTGCCATGATGCAGCTGTTTCTTCTTTCGTCGATGACCATCAGTGAAAAGTACGTCTTCCTCCATTACAAAATAATCACAAACAAAGAGTGAAAACAGAGAAAAACAGTGTTACGAGACGAAAAAATACCCTGACATCACGCATCCAGTGCCTTTTTTGTCAACCCAAAGTCCATCAACCCTGCAGCAACTGTTCAATGTGGCAGCTCTTTAAAATCACAAAGTTCAATAAAACAACATTAAGTAAAAAACAAAACAAATGCTAGTTTGAGGATTTTCACAATCCTTTTGCCAATATTTACAATGTCACAGAAAATACTAAAAAAAGCCTGCTTGGGAATTTATACAAATAAATTAAATGAAACAGAAGCCATGTTTCAGTTTGCTGCATAATAATATTTCCATACTGAATACTGTAGGCACATAACTGCTTCTTTAAGCTGCATAGGTGAAGCCAAGACAAGTCTCACTCTGCATCCATAATACTAGTGCTGTCAGCATCATCAATGGTTCTCCTGTAGCGCACGGTGGAGTTGAATCTGGCCTTGCTCTTCTTATAAACGACGAAGCCGATGGCCGCCAGCAGGGAGGTGAGGACGACCAGGAAGAAGACCAGAGCCACCGGGGCATTACCTGACCCTGGAGACAACACAGCCAGTCAGAAACACATCTCCAAACTGGCCAAGAAAGTCCCTGTTTCAAGCACATCAATGTTTACAAATATATAATAGCCATAACCATAGCGAAGCCGGGGAAATCTATGAGCTTTATACAAATCAACTCTTGTTACATGCAATAGCTTGGAGCGGTCACCAGAGCATGCTGCTATCCACATAGTAAAAAACCATTGCACTATAGTACTCACGTGCGGGTACTTTGCAGACGATGCGGCTGTGGCTGTCCTTGCAGCTGACTCTGCTCCAGATGCCTCCGTCTGCAGACACCATGACAGCACAGGGGTTCTGCTGGGTCGCTGTCTTCACCCCACTAGCAGAACCGTTGGTCTCCCAGTTAGAGAAGGCCAGAGAGGAGCCGTCCACCCAGCCCACTGGCTGACCTGGAAGACAGATGAAACACAGAAGCATTACTGATTATATGCTGAGTTAAAATAGACAACTTTATTTGAGTATAATGTACTGTATTGGCATGTAGGATTTTTATGTATTTTAAAGTGTCTGACTTTCCAAATGAAGTGCACACAGAACTTCCTAAGATGGAGCATACTGTCCAATATAAATATCATGTCTAATAACATCCGTATACAGTAATAAGTAACAAGCATATCCTATTGTACTGGTCAGGTCAGTTTACCTTGTTTGTCCAGGTCCATGCCGAGCCACACCCTACTGGTGATGAGAGGGTTGTCTGCCATGTAGCCAGAGACAAAGTCATTCTCCTCTTTGGTCATTATGGTCAGCAGCTGTGCATCTGTCAATCAAAGGCAAAAAGAAGGCATACATGTACTGTACTGTAAGTAAGAAACCACCTGATCTGATCGTGGTGTACTAATTAACCAATAAGGCCTGAGGGGGTGTGGTATATGGCCAATATACCATGGCTAAGGGCGGTTCTTAAGCGAGACACAACGCAGAGTACCTGGATACAGCCCTAAGCCGTCGTATATTAGCTATATACCACAAACCCCCGAGGTGCCTTATTGCTATTATAAACTGGTTACCAACATAATTTGAATAATCATTTGGAGGGCGCTTATATTTGTCCTGTTACACACAAGTCTGTAATGGAAATGTTTTTTTGTTGTTGCATATTCCAACTCCTCCTGACCAGGGTCGCCATTGTACAACGCTACTGGAGCATTTAGGGTTAAGTACCTTGCACAAGGGCACAGCGACAGATTTTATTTCATATTTATTTTACCTTGTCAGCTCTGGTATTCAAACCAGAAACCTTTCAGTTACTGGCCCAACGCTCTAACCTCGGAGGCTACCTGCCGCTCGAACAGTAAAAAGTGTTTTTTTGTCATACCCGTGGTATGAGCACTGATATACCACGGCTGTCAGCCAATCAGCATTCAGGGCTCAAACCACTCAGTTTATAATATCTGATATACCACAGCTTTCAGATAATCAGCAACCAGGAACCAAACTACCGGTTTATAAGAGTAAATATTAAATAATTGCATTTAATCAGGTTGGTTATAGGGAAACGATTCTCTTACCATAACAACCTAAGCCAAGACGCTGCAATAATACAATGTTCAATACAACTTATATACAGTAATACAGAAATATATACGTGTCAAATAGGAGAGATAGTGGGTGACTTACCAAGCCTTTCACAGATGCTCTTGGCATCCTCCATGCTGTACACAGAGTAGTTATAGAAGGTCATGTCAAAAGCATAACAGTGGTCCTGGTGCTCAACCCACTTAGACGAGCCGCTGTTCTGAGGGCAGTTGTTGGCCACCTGGGGAGCTGCGAGGTTCGATCCTGATTCAGACAAACAAATCAGAGGGATTTATTTTATGGGATCTTAAAAGATTGGTGTGTAACCTCTGCAACAAATTCTGCTCAGACATCAACGTCTTCTTTACACTAGAATTCAAGTTGTGTGTATAATAAATAAATACTAATAGGCTAGGTACTAAGACTGTAGGACTGGGTCTTACTCTGAGTGGTGATGTAATTCTAATAGTCTAGGTACTAAGACTGTAGGACAGGGTCTTACTCTGAGTGGTACTAGGTACTAAGACTATAGGACTGGGTCTACTCTGAGTGGTACTAGGTACTAAGACTGTAGGACTGGGTCTACTCTGAGTGGGGTGGTGATGTAATACTAATAGGCTAGGTACTAAAACTGTAGGACTGGGTCTTTCTCTGAGTGGGGGTGGTGATGATGTAGTAGGCTAGGTACTAGGACTGGGTCTTACTCTGAGTGGGGGTGGTGATGGCATTGTTGTAATAGGCTAAGTAATAGGACTGGGTCTTACTCTGAGTGGGAGTGGTAATGGTAGTGATATAATAGGCTAGGTAATAGGACTGGGTATTACCCTGTGTGGGGGTGGTGGTGATGTAATAGGCTAGGTAATAGGACGGGGTATTACTCTGTGTGGGTGTGGTGGTGATGTAATAGGCAATGTAATAGGACTGGGTCTTACTCTGAGTAGGAGTGGTGGTGATGTAATAGGCTAGGTAATAGGACTGGGTCTTACTCTGAGTGGGGGTGGTGACGGTTGTGTTGTAGCAGATGGCTCCATCCAGCTTGGCATTGCAGTCCATTTTCATCCAGGTGCCATGGGGAGTGATGTACACACAGACACCCTGAGGGTCTGAGCTGGACGTGACAACAGTGTCAGAGAGTCCCGCCTGACTGTAGTGATACTTAGTCCCATCGGACCACTCATAAGACTGAGAGCCACTAGCCTGCGCAGAGAGGGGGATGCAATATTACTCAACAAACTTCACACTGGAGGTGCTTAGAACATTTTGAATTTAGTGTCTACCTGCCGTTTAGTGCTTTGAGCTAAATTTCTGCAAAAGATGACGTTATTCTGAATAGAAATGGCCGCCGTGTTAGTGGCATTGTGGCTAAGCTCCCTTACATCCTGACTGGACAGACCGATCCACAGCGGGAAGCCGTCTCGCTTGGCGATAAGCTCTATGTGAGCGTTGTGACTGGTGCCATGCACGCTGGCCAGGTGTCCGTTGCCGCGGCCACACTCCTCCAGGGCCTGGAACCAGCTCAACTTCCTGGTTATCACGTGGTAGCTCAGGTTGCCATAGCGCTCAAAGTCCCTGGCCGACTGATTGTATTGGTCCTTAGAGTCTCGGGGACGAAGAAAACGGCTTAATAGAGTCAATCAAGTGCAAAATGTACTATTTTATCGTAACAAAATAAAATAATGATAGTACTCCTTGTGAATAGGTGAAGTATGTTTGTCTGGGGTCTACCAACCTTTATCCAGTTTGCAGGCCACGATGCTTCTCTGCTTGAAGGGACTGAAGTGGTGTTTGTTAGTGAATATCTTCCAGACTCCCTCAGTGTTGAGACCTGCCATGAACTCATCGCTGGCTGAGAAGCTTGGTCTTCCATCGACCCAGTTAGAGTACTGGACGTTGGTACCGTCATACCACTTCATCTGGTTATCTACCAAAGACAGGAGCAACCACTTGACATGACACATTTATTACACGTTTCATCACACAACAATACAACAATGATCAATGAGTAAGCTTCAGCCTCGATGATACAGTAGACATTTTACAATGATCCAATTCAGCGTCTCCTCATAATACAGGGCAATGAATGATAATATGAACGTCCAAACAGCAGATCAAACATAAGGACACACTAACTGTCCCCGCTGAGTGTTGGGGAGATGAATATGGGGAACCCAGTCCAGTCCACTCACCGTTGTCATCGTTGAACACCCCTAGCCAGACAAACTGCACCAGGTCTTTGAAGGGAAGGAGCTGCTCCTTCACAAACTCATTCTCCACTAAGTTCCTGATGGTCAGGATGTCTGCATCAGCATCTGAGAAGAACATCAACCGGTAACACTTCATAAAGACTTTAATACTCGTACATAAGCAGTGTGTATGTTTAATTAATAAACACCTTCAATCAGAGCACAGAAGAAGTCTGTTTTGACCAGGCATCAATGTCAATTTTTTAAATCTCTAGCGACCAAATTAAGTTGCAGCTATGTAAAAACATCATATTTTAAAAAAATATTCAAGGCACGCTCTCTTGTGGAAAAGTAAAAAAGGCTGTACACGGGAGTATATAAAACATTAAGAACACCTGCTCTTTCCATGACATAGACTGTCCAGGTGAAAGCTATGATCCCTTATTGATGTCACTTCTTAAATTCACTTCGATCAGTATAGATGAAGGGGAGGAGACAGGTTAAAGAAGGATTTTTAAGCCTTTTTGACAATTGAAACATTGATTGTGTATGCGTGCCATCCAGAGGGTGAATGGGCAAGACAATAAATGTACAGTTGAAGTCGGAAGTTTACATACACTTAGGTTGGAATCATTATAACTCGTTTTTCAACCACTCCACAAATTTCTTGTTAACAAACTATAGTTTTGGCAAGTCGGTTAGGACATCTACTTTGTGCATGACACAAGTAATTTTTCCAACAATTGTTTACAGACAGATTATTTCACTGTATCACAATTCCAGTGGGTCAGAAGTTTACATACACTAAGTTGACTGTGCCTTTAAACAGCTTGGAAAATTCCAGAAAATTATGTCATGGCTTTAGAAGCTTCTGATAGGCTAATAGACATCATTTGAGTCAATTGGAGGTGTACCTGTGGATGTATTTCAGGGCCTACCTAACTCAGTGCCTCTTTGCTTGACATCATGGGAAAATTATATAGATATATTGAAGCAACATCTCAAGACATCAGTCAGGAAGTTAAAGCTTCGTCGCAAATGGGTCTTCCAAATGGACAATGACCCCAAGCATACTTCCAAAGTTGTGGCAAAATGGCTTAAGGACAAAGTCAAAGTATTGGACTGGCCATCACAAAGCCCTGACCTCAATCCTTTAGAAAGTTTGTGGGCAAAACTGAAAAAGCGTGTGCGAGCAAGGAGGCCTACAAACCTGACTCAGTTACACCAGCTCTGTCAGGAGGAATGGGCCAAAATTCACCCAACTTATTGTGGGAAGGTTGTGGAAGGCTACCCGAAACGTTTGACCCAAGTTAAACAATTTAAAGGCAATGCTACCAAATACTAATTGAGTGTATGTAAACTTCTGACCCACTGGGAATGTGATGAAAGAAATAAAAAGCTGAAATAAATCACTCACTACTATTATTCTGGCATTTCACATTCTTAAAATAAAGTGGTGATCCTAACTGACCTAAAACAAGGATTTTTTACTAGGATTAAGTGTCAGGAATTGTGAAAACTGAGTTTAAATGTATTTGGCTAAGGTGTATGTAAACTTCCGACTTCAACTGTCAGTGCCGGTTTGTGTCAAGAACTGCAACTTGTAATCCCGTGGAAAATACTGTATGAAACATGTCACGGAAAATTACAAAATTAAACATACTATGCTGTTTTTACTTAGTGTTTTTTCCCCTGATGCAGGCTTGTTGTCTTGTGTGACTTAGTTCTAACTCTGGGTGTACAGATAAGAGCCGGGTGCGACCGCAGTATGTGACATCCCGTTTGTACTGTCTCCTCTCGATGGAAACATGCAGAAAGGAACAGACAATGGTGGTCAACATCAGCTATCTTAATCTACACAGACAAGCTAAACGCCTTTTATACACTATGTTCCCCACCCCTGTTTGCACACATCTGCTAACTGCCACATAGACAAAGAGGTCGGACTTTTCTATAAAAGCTGAGAGACAACTCTGTCCGTTGAGCTTTCAACTCTGACTATTCTTACTGATGGCTGATTGCTTCATTTTTGCAAATCTTATAATACAATTGTTTGAAAGAATCTGCAGTCTCTCTTCCCATAGAATGTCTCTGACATTTGGGATATAAACTCAGCAAAAAAAGAAATGTCCTCACTGTCAACTGCGTTTATTTTCAGTAAACTTAACATGTGTAAATATTTGTATGAAGATAACTAGATTCAACAACTGAGACATAAACTGAACAAGTTCCACAGACATGTGACTAACAGAAATGGAATAATGTGTCCCTGAAAATAATGTGTACCTCAAAATCAAAAGAAACAGTCAGTATCTGGTGTGGCCACCAGCTGCATTAAGTACTGCAGTGCATCTCCTCCTCATGAACTGCACCAGATTCGCCAGTTCTTGCTGTGAGATGTTACCCCACGCTTCCACCAAGGCACCTGCAAGTTCACGGACATTTTTGGGGGGGGGAATGGCCCTAGCCCTCACCCTCCTATCCAACAGGTCCCAGACGTGCTCAAAGGGATTGAGATCCAGGCTCTTCGCTGGCCATGGCAGAACACTGACATTCCTGTCTTGCAGGAAATCACGCACAGAACGAGCAGTATGGCTAGTGGCATTGTCATGCTGGTGGGTCATGTCAGGATGAGCCTGCAGGAAGGGTACAACATGAGGGAGAAGGATGTCTTCCCTGTAATGCACAGCGTTGAGATTGCCTGCAATGACAACAAGCTCAGTCCGATGATGCTGTGACACACTGCCCCAGACCACGACGGACCCTCCACCGCCAAATCGATCCCGCTCCAGAGTACAGGCCTCGGTGTAACACTCATTTCTTCGACAATAAACGCGAACCCGACCATCACCCTGGTGAGACAAAACCGCGACTCGTCAGTGAAGAGCACTTTGTTCCAGTCCTGTCTGGTCCAGCGACGGTGGGTTTGTGCCCATAGGCGACGTTGATGCCGGTGATGTCTGGTGAGGACCTGCCTTACAACAGTCCTACAAGCCCTCAGTCCAGCCTCTCTCAGCCTATTGCGGACAGTCTGAGCCCTGATGGAGGGATTGTGCGTTCCTGATGTAACTCGGGCACTTGTTGTTGCCATCCTGTACCTGTCCCGCAGGTGTGATGTTCAGATGTACCGATCCTGTGCAGGTGTTGTTACACGCGGTCTGCCACTGCGAGGATGATCAGCTGTCCGTCCTGTCTCCCTATAGCGCTGTCTTAGGCGTCTCACAGTACGGACATTGCAATTCATTTCCCTGGCCACATCTGCAGTCCTCATGCCTCCTTGCAGCATGCCTAAGGCACGTTCACGTAGATGTGCAGGGACCCTGGGCATCTTTCTTTTGGTGTTTTTCCGAGTCAGTAGAAAGGCCTCTTCAGTGTCCTAAGTTTTCCTAACTGTGACCTTAATTGCCTACCGTCTGTAAGCTGTTAGTGTCTTAACGACCGTTCCACAGGTGCATGTTCATTAATTGTTTATAGTTCATTGAACAAGCATGGGAAACAGAGTTTAAACCCTTTAAAATGAAGATCTGTGAAGTTATTTGGATTTTTACTAATTATCTTTGAAAGACAGGGTCCTGAAATAGGGACGTTTCTTTTTTTGCTGAGTTTAGTAAACAGTGAGGGTCTCGAGGCTCTAAAACACCAACTCAGGCCAGAGGGAAGCGCACCCCCAGACTCTCTCTAACAGAGCGGGCACTAAACAATAACGTTCTTTTTCAGGACCAACTCTACAGACAAGTCAAATGGACAGTAATGGCCGCCTGTTTTGCACCCAACTACGCAAATGTGTTTTTAGGACTATGGTTGGAGAGATTTTTTTTTAAATCCTCTTAATCAATTTTTTTGATAAAATCATGTGGTACGGTAGATACAGATGACATAATTTTGCTGTTTCGATCATCTGGAAATGAACTGCTACAGCTCCACACAGAGGCCTTGGAAAGAGAAAATATGCTCAGACAATAACAAAGGCCCCAAAAGTCAAACCAAATCTATTTTGTTACCCAGTACAGCAGAGAGGCATCTCAAATAAAGAATATCATCAAACAGAATTGGAGTAACATAGAAAGTGACCCTGCATTAGGTGAAGATTTCACTGAGCTTCCATGCTTTTCTTCTAGACGCGCGCCAACCCGAAGGGAGAAGCTGGTGCAGTCACAAACTCCCCCCACAGTCAAAGCCAACTGGCTTTCCCAACCCACTGGTACCTTTCTGTGCGGACACTGCAACCACCGCCCCAACATAAAAAAAAAAAAAATGTCACAAGAAAATAACTTACCAAATCCAATCTTTTGTGAATTGCAACCCTGTGTTTGTTGTTTATAGGTTGGAGTGCCCATGTGGTTGTTTTTATATTAGTCGCACAAAAAGGACGCTAAAAGACAGACTGGCAGAACATAAATATGCCATCAAAACAGTGAATGACAATTATCCCACGGCCGTGCATTACCAACAAGCCGGCCATGGTAGCCCGGACTGGCTTAAAGCCATGGCCATAGAGGTGGTATCCATCAACAAGAGGGGAGATTACAGGCTTCAGTGTCTTTTTCTTTCTGGATGCACACACTCAAAGCTACTTAGTCTTTCAGGGTTGAACAATTACATAGATTTTGCTCCAATATATATTTTATTAATCTTGAGTTGTTTATTTGTGTGAAACATTGTATTGGCCAATAGTAATAATTGATTTACTTGTATTATTATTATAAAACATTTTTTTAGGGGGGGGGGGGATATTATTTCCTCTTTATCTATTGGTTAATATTGTCCACGGCCCTTTAATTTCTGGTCATTCATTTCACCTGTCACTACTATGCACCTGTGAACCCTGAAGAAGACCGGTGAGCAATACACGTTGGTGAGTTTGAATGTTTTGCTATGCAATAGCTAAAATGAAGGATTTTTAAAAACTTTTCCACAAGAAAGAATACCTTGGATTTTTGGAAGTATGATGTTTTCACACAGCTGCAACTTCATTTGGTTGCTATAAATTGTACCCCGTTCTCCAATGAGCATCTCTCTTTGTCTTTATATTTGATGCCAAAGCAGCGCTCCCTCTTTTCGCATTTCTAATTGAGACTATAAGGCATGTTTCTAATATGCATCTTGTTTATGGAATTCTTCACAGTACAAATGGTTCCTGACTGATGTTTGTGCCAAACAGTGTCCTTGCTCCTTACCCAGTTTCTTGCATGTCTGAAGTATCTGGCCCTTGTCAAACTCTTCCCATCTGGACGATGCCAGTTGGAAGGTGTAGCAGTTGTTCTTGAAGGGGATCCAGTTTGGTCCGCTGCTCTTGTGAGGACAGCTCACAGCGTTGTCCTCATGGGTGGTGACATTCTCTTCTGGAAACATTGAAAGTGTTCATTCATTAAGAAAATACACAGTCGCTGTCTGAGGAGAGTGCTTGGTTGATTTTCCTCCGGTCTTGTTTTAATTATGCCACTTAACAGACAATTGTATCCAAAGTGCTTACACTTTTGGTATGTGATCCTTGTGGGAATTGAACCTGCGACCATTACATTACTAGACCCAAACTCTTACCAACTGAGCCACTGTATTGCTGTCTTACCGTGTGGAACATGGCAGATAGCCCCTGCCAACTGTTCCATACACTCTGCAGCCTTCCAGAAGCCGTCCGTGTCCAGGAAGACACAGTGTCCAACGGTGGGCTCTGAGGACCACCGACTAAACACCGTGTGACTGTGGTCTGTCCAGTGGTAGTGGACACCATCCTGACAATACAAAACGCTGAGTGAGTTCCTTAATTCATTTAACCAGGCAAGTCAATTAAGAACTAACTGAACTGCACTGTAGAATCTGTGAAATCGTCATTATGAAATCAGCCACTATCCTTCAGTGATTGCAGAACTGAAGGAACGGGATGGGTGTGGCCTATTCTACACGGTGACGGCTCCACCTAGCCTCCCAATGGTCTACGGGTTGTTTGCTTTGCCATATTGCCTTAAACCCATCCCTTTCTTTTAGATCTGCGAACAGCAATGGGTTAGGGTGAAAAGCTATGGCCACTTACGTCGGAGCTGAAGAGGCCGATCCACATGGGGCTGCGTGCGCGGGTGACGTGCACGGTGAGGACCGACTGCTGCAGGGTGTCGGCTACGCTGGCCAGGTCCATGTTCTGGTTCCTGCACTCCGCCTGAGCCTCGTACCACGTCATGTTCTTCTGAACCAGCTTAAAGGTGTGGTTGTTGACCTGGAATGGCTCCAACTGGAACTGGGGCTCCTCTGGCTTGTCTGAGAACATGAAAGGAATTTAAAGGGGTCAGACGAGGGTTCAAACCCTATTCGATATGCTCAATTTCTACTCCGCAAAACAGTAGCAATATCAAGTAACAACTATCAATAATATCAGTCTACTTCATACACTTTATATCTGTATGTAAAATACACTTAATATCAAGAGTCTTTCTATCACAAGCCTTCTGACTGTAGAGTCCACACGTCATCCATTCTTTCACCAACACGGACAAGATAAGCACAGATAATTGGTTGTGTTTGGTGCCCTCTGCTGCTAGGTAGCGGTGGTGTACCTGCGTAGTGCTGGCAGATGGCCACATCCTGCTGGTCAGAGCAGGAGGTGTAGTCCCAGGAGCCCATCATAGCAGAGCTGGGGTCGTTGAACATGAAGATACACAGCTCCATGCTCTCTGGGTCATGAAGCTGCAGAGGCAGACACAACAACATCAGGGACACAGAGAGTTAGTTATAGGTTATGATGACCTTGAACTTTGAAACAGATGTGGAACATGTTTTTAGAGACTGGTATTTAGTATAGTCTATCATAGTAATGTTTATGTAGTTCCATCATTTGTTTAAAAAGGCTACCTGCACACACTCTTACCAGTGGTTAAAGTACATTGTATTTCTTCCCGGTATGGAGACCACCTATCGGTGAACACGTTTTTTTTATGGGCCTAATCATGGAATTACATATAGAATCCCTATTCAAGTAATAGGATCTCTATTGGCCTAATCATGGAATTACATATAGAAACCCTATTCACTCTCTATGGGCCTAATAGTCAAGATTTGTCGTCTTAACTTTTAACCTTTTAATGTGACATAAACACAACTAGTCATATTTTCATCTGATTTTCAAACAATTACTTCGGATTTTAAAACAATTACTTCAAAAAGGCTCATGTAGGCTACCTGCGCACGTTACTCAGGGACGGTGGAACGACAGGGTGCAAAAAAAAAAAGATAAAACATTTATGCCTCACGCAGATATGTTTCTCCTTATAATTTCCGACATTTGGCTGACTATTTGTTCGTCCACTTGTCCATAACTAGATACATGCAGCTTCTCTTGTCATTACTTGATGATTGTTTGGAAGACTAAATAAAGCCTTGCTCACCCGAATGATGTCATAAATCGAGAGAATGACCGATGCATCATCAACAATCTAGTTGACATCAGTAAAGTTCTCTCTTTTGAGTTTTCTCACGTGGACGTTTAGCGACCCGGGAGATTTTCAAATGACGTCAGTTTGACCAGTTTTCAGGAAGTTAAAAGCTGTGAAAACGATCCAACATGTTTCTGATAGTATTTGAGTTCATCTTGGATGCATATGTTATGTGGTTGAAAAGGAAATACTGTCAGCTTTTATGTCGCTGAAAGAAATTGCACGTTTAGGCTACAACAGATTTCTCATTCTCTCAGAATGCTGAAAGAAAGAAATCATATTTCTCCCCTCCTGTTCCAGAGACAAAATTAACATTTGGTCTATAATTTTACTGCGAGGAAAGCTTAATTATGCAGCAGTTAATATTATAATAGGCTACATGTGAGGCTTACAGTCAGTGTCCAGACAGTTACTATACCAACTATTAAGTTACTTAAACTCTGGCATTCATGCAGTGCCATTTGATAAATGCAAAGAGACCACTTACAAAACACCAAAGTGTTGTGAATGACATTTTATGATTGTCATCCATTAACCCTACACAAGACTTGGAACCTGAATTGATGCGTACCATGCTGTCCGCGCAGGTCTCGGCCACTCATCTCTGCCATGGCAAAATGTCAGTGTTATCATTGAACCACATCGCATTTTGAGCGTATTCCACAAGTTTTCAAGTCTATTCACACATTTTTCATGCGACTCACGTGCGGCAATGATAAATAGTGTAATAGACTACAGTTTAAAAAAAAAAAATTGTGATAGGCTCATGTTTTACCGGTATGGGGTACCCCACTATTCTGGCTTACTTTCACCCCTGATTCTGACCAACTGCCCTATGAGGGGAGTATACCTGGTATTTTTACTGTAAAAAATATTCTATGGTTTCAGTTGAATGATAAAAGAGGTTTGTTTACTGTACATGCTACCTGGGGCTTGATGGAATTATAAGTTATAACTCAACTCATAGCCCACTGATCCCTGTGGCCATGCTGAATAGAATTGAGAAGTGAAGTGAGTGGGAACTCACGTTGACGAGTATGGGCCTGAGTAGGCCGTGGAGCAGGGGGTTAAAGTTGAGGTAGGAGACTGGGGAGTCATCCACCCACTCTGGGACCTGCTGTTTGATCTTCAGGCCAATCCATGTCTTACGGGGCTGCGCCGGCAACAGGGAGGTCACAAAGTCTGACCACAACAAACAGATAGGCGCAACTAGTCAACAACCGCCGGTTAAGACTGACATTGAAGGGACATCAATCATTGGTCATCTCATATCTAGGAGAATGGAAGGTTGTCTATTGACAAACATGATGAATAAAAAGACAGATAGGTAAAAGAGATCTACTAGAAGGTTTACTACTCACCCTGTTCAACTTGGTCTGTAATAGTAAGTAAAGTTCCTCTCATCGACTGACACTGCTCGTTGGCGTGTTGAAAAGTAACGTACAGAGGTATGATCACCACGTAGCACTGGAAAAGGCAACGACAACATTCAATAACAATTATTAGAAACTGGGTGGTTTGAGCCCTGAATGCTGATTGGCTGACAGTCGTGGTATTTCAGACAACGGGTATGACAAAACATGTATTTTTTCTGCTCTAATTACGTTGGTAACCAGTTTATAATAGCAATAAGGCACCTCGGGGGTTTGTGGTATATGGCCAATATACCCTGGCTAAGGGCTGAATCAAGGCACTCTGCGTTGTGTCGTGCTTTAGAACAGCCCTTAGTTGTGGTATATTGGCCATATACCACACCCACTCTGGCTTACACAGAATGTACCTGTATGTAGACTAAATCAGAGGACGGGCTCATTGTTATGGCTGGAATGGAACGAATTAAACAGTATCACAACTGGTTTCCATGTGTTTTATACCGTTCCATTCATTCCATTTCAGCTGTTACTATATGACAGTCTCCAGTGTGTGTGTGTGTGTACGACAGACTGACCTTGTCCCTGAAGTGTAAATAGCCGCTCTCACAGGGCAGACCATTGGGGTGAGGCTCTCCAGAGTGGGTCTCTATAGCCGTGATATTGTGTCTCTCACACACGAATGGCAGCTGCAGCTCACAGCTGTACTCGTACTCTGGAGGGGCAGGAGTGTGTCTGAGTGAGTGTGTGTGACCGGTCACATTTGAACCATAAAAGGTAACAACCCACTGGGCACACATTGGTTGAATCAACATTGTTTCAACGTAATGTGTCAACCAATTGGAAATGAATAAAGTTGTCAAACCGGTACTATTTTCATCTATTTTCAACCAGCATTGTAAACATTGAAATGAGGGTAATACTTCAACTTACACTGAACAAAAATATAAACGCAACATGTAAAGTGTTGGTCCCATGTTTCATGAGCAGAAATAAAAGATCACAGAAATGTTCCATACGCACAAAAAAAGCTTATTTCTCTAAAATGGTGTGCACAAATTTGTTTACATCCCTGTTAGTGAGCATTTTGACTTTGCCAAGATAATCCATCCATCTGACAGGTGTGGCATATCAAGAAGCTGATTAAACAGCATGATCATTTCACAGGTGCACCTTGTGCTGGGGACAATAAAAGGCCACTCTAAAATGTGTAGTTTTATCACAACACAATGCCAAAGATGTCTCAACTTTTAAGGGGGTGTGCAATTGGCATGCTGACGGCAGGAATGTCCACTTGAGCTGTTGCCTGAGAATTGAATGTTAATTTCTCTACCATAAGCCGTCTCCAACGTTGTTTTATAGCATTTGGCAGTACGTCCAACCGGCCTCACAAATGCAGACAACGTGTTTGGCATTGTGTGGGTGAGCAGTTTGCCGATGTCAGTGTTGTGAACAGAGTGCCTCATGGTGGCGTGGGGTTATGGTATGGGCAGGAATACGCTATGGACAACAAACACAATTGCATTTTATCGATAGCAATTTGAACGAAAAGAGATACGGTGACAAGATCCTGAGGCCCATTGTCGTGCCATTCATCATCATCCGCCATCACCTCGTTTCAGCATGATAATGCACTACCCCATGTCGCAAGGATCTGAACACAATTCCTGGAAGCTTATAATGTCCCAGTTCTTCCATGGCCTGCATACTCACCAGACAAATCACCCATTGAGCATGTTTGGGATGCTCTGGATCGATGTGTACAACAGCGTGTTCCAGTTCCCGACAATATCCAGCAACTTCGTACAGTCATTGAAGAGGAGTGGGAAACATTCCACAGGCCACATGCAACAGCCTGATCAACTCTATGCGAAGGAGATGTCTTGTGCTGCATGAGGCAAATGGTGGTCACACCAGATACTGACGTTTGTTTTTAAAGGTATCTGTGACCAACAGATGCATATTTCTATTCCCAGTCATGTGAAATCCATAGATTAGGGCCTAATGAATTCATTTCAATTGACTGATTTCAATATGAACTGTAACTCAGTCAAATCTTTAAAATTGTTGCATGTTGTGTTTATATTTTTGTTCTGTATGAATAAATGTACTTAACCTGACTAACAGGTTGTTACATCAATCTAATTGACATAATCATCAGAACTATTTACACATTGAAATTGAGTTACATTCCACATAAAAACGTACAAAATATGTTTCAATAATATATTCAATATACAGTGTATTGGGTGGTTGAAATTGTTGAATTTTAGATTTGATTAGACATATTTTAATTGACCTTGTTTCAATGTTATAGTAAAATGGTACGTTTGAATCAATGTCATTGTTTCAACCTAAATAAAGAGGTATATTGAAATGACATGTGAAGACAAAGTCCAACGATTTCTACTGGTATATGAGGGGTAATGCATTTCAGTGAGAATGAGTCTACAATCCAGAAGCCTACCTCAATGTACCCTGCTCAGCTTTGGAAACACAACACATTTAGACATTTAGAAGTTTAGCAGTAGTTACCATTAGCTCTATAAATACGATGCCAAATTCATGATATGCATGACTTTTACCTTTTGATATTTTCTTGTATATGAAGGAAGGTTGGTTGATTTCAAATTAAATCTACAAGTCAATATGTTGGATCCAGGTCACCATCTCAACCAAAAATCTAAGTTCAAGAATGGGACTAAATTAAATTTACTGGTATTCTTTAAGTTAGATTTTTGGATGAGATGGAGACGTGAATCCAACATATCAATAATTAATTTGTAGACAAACTGGATATATAATTGAGAACGCAACCAAATATCAACATTTGAAGGATATCTTCTACTGGGATAGTATATATAGGGCCTATTGTATATAATGAACAACATACAGTGAGCTCCAAAAGTATTGGGAGACTAACACATTTTTGTTGTTGTTTTAGCTCTCTACTCCAGCACTTTGGATTTGAAATGATACAATGACTATGAGGTTCAAGTCAGCTTCAATTTGAGGGTATTTTCATCCATATCGGGTGAACCATTTAGAAATTACAGCACTTTTTGTACATAGTCCCCCCCCCCCCCCATTTTAGGGGACCAAAGTATTGAGACAAATTCACTTATGTGTATTAAAGTAGTAAAAAGTTATGTATTTGGTCCCATATTCATTGCATGCAATGACTACATCAAGCTTGTGACTCTACAAATTGGTTGGATGCATTTGCTGTTTGTTTTGGATTTGTGTCAGATTATTTTGTGCCCAATAAAATGTATGATAAATATTGTATTGTGTCATTTTGGAGTCACTTGTATTGTAAATAAGAATATACTAGGTTTCTAAACACTTCTACATTGATGTGGTTGCTACCATGATTACGGATAATCCTAAATGAATCGTGAATAATGATGAGCGAGAAAGTTAGATGCACAAGTATCATACCCCCGAAAAAATGCGAACCTCCCCTGTTATTGTAATGGTGAGAGGTTAGCATGTCTTGAAATGAGATTGATGTAACAACCTGTTAGTCAGGTTAAGTACATTTATTTAAGTTTTCCCCTAATTTCAATGTTTACAACACTGTTTGAAATCAGATGAAAACAGTACTGGTTGATTACTTTTTTCAAATCCAATGTATTTTCCACGTTGATTCCACGTCGCAATACGTTGACAAATGACGTTAAACAACGTTGATTCAACCAGTGGTGTGCCCAGTGGAAAGTGTCATAGTAACCAACAGGCTACATTATAATCCTTTCTACACGATCTAAAGGAAACAACTTGATTTCAACTACTCTTTGTACTGTAGTTACATTTTCATTCACCTGGGAAGATGTTCTTGTCACTGATGGTTGTACACCTGCCCAGGAACGTAGCATGGTAGTTTTGCATACGGGATAACCTAGAGGACAGGAGTAGAAAGTCATTCACTCATATTCTAACCAACACACACAATAACATCACTTATATTTGACTTGAATTATGATAACAAGACACGTTTTGGAGGCAGTGTTTTAGAACGTGTGTTGCTGTTGCTGTCTGACCGTGTCAGGGGGTCGTTGTTGGTTGGTGAGGTGTGACTTGCCACATGACCGCGCGACTTTGGGACTCACCTTATGGGGAAGTAGTGTGCAGCATCTCTTACATCCACCCACCAGCTCTGCTTCCCTGCCGGCATCTGCCCAATCAGGTCACAAGTCAAGGAATAAATAAACACACGAGAACTAAACAAAGCCACTCCCTGCTGCTCTCACACACACACACACACACACACACAGTGCTCTCTCTCGACCAATGTTGTCTTCATTTTATTAGGATAGTTCAGTGGCCTTCTTTCTCGCCATTACTGCTCTATATCCATTACAGTCAGGGTTGATACGCTAGCCTTAAAGCTGAAATCTGCATAAGAGCAAACAGCGCCACTGTTCGCCCCCCCCCAGTACGTTTTTGTTCTCTGATGAAACGGAGGAGAGGAACATCCAGCATCGTGGTTAAAAATAAAAATCGCAGTACATATTCTACTGTTCTATTGTAAGTGCAACGATGTCAGCGGAGAACTGTGTTCGTTGTTGGAAGGAACCTCTTTGTTGTTGTAATATTGCAAACAAACGTGGCAGTCACACCATTATGGATTCCAGCTTTAAACTGTTTCTTATACTAGCTAGATTTATACCGTACAAAAGTTTTGATGTATGGTTTGTTCACCACGGTACTGTAATTGCACTATTCTGTACCTGTGGCAGATTATTATGGATCTGTCTGGCTGCGTTGGAACTCTGTGGTGCTGCCAGCCTGCTGCCGTTGCTGTTGCAGTACAAACTAGCCTCCTCGTATGGCAGCTTTGGTTCCGTCACAAACCAGAACTCGTTACCGTCAATGAATATGGATGTCTCATGGTGCCCACCTGCAACAGATCAATATTATTATTCTCAAATCCTATTTTTAGAACTCAATATATTTAAAGAACTCAGCTCATACTTCTTAACGGATGGCTTATCATACATTGGTATATAATTTCATCAGAAAAAGTCAAGAGATATTACCAAACCTACATGTCAACACCAGTCACCCACAAACAGGACCAAGCCTGGCCTGCTGAGGAGTGACAGACTCCATCCAAGCTGGAGGGGTGCTCTCATCTTATCTATCAACATAGACAGGGCTCTAACTCCTCTAGCTCCACAATGAGATAGGGTGCAGGCCAGGCAGCAGGCTGTTAGCCAGCCTGCCAGCTTAGTGGAGTCTGCCACTAGCACAGTCAGTGTAGTCAGCTCATCTATCCCCATTGAGACCGTGTCTGTGCCTCGATCTAGGTTGGGCAAAACTAAACATGGCTGTGTTCGCCTTAGCAATCTCACTGGAATAAAGACCTCCTCCATTCCTGTCATTATTGAAAGAGATTGTGATATCTCACATCTCAAAATAGGGCTAATTAATGTTAGCTACCTCACTTCCAAGGAAGTTATAGTCAATGAACTAATCACTGATCATAATCTTGATGCCATTGGCCTGACTGAAACATGGCTGATGAATTTACTGTGTTAAATGAGGCCTCTCCTGGTTACACTAGTGACCATATCCCCCGCGCATCCCTCAAAGGTGGAGGTGTTGCTAACATTTACAACACACATTTCAATTTACAATTTAAAAATGTAAAAAGACTGAAGACATTTTCTTCATCTTTTGAGCTTCTAGAAATGAAATCTATGCAGCCTACTCAATAATCTTTTATTGCTACTGTTTACAGGCCTCCTGGGCCGTATACAGCGTTCCTCACTGAGTTCAATGAATTTCTATTGGACCTTGTAGTCATGGCAGATAATATTCACGTTTTTGGTGACTTTCACATTCACATGGAAAGTCCACAGACCCACTCCAAAAGGCTTTCGGAGCCATCATCGACTCAGTGGGTTTTGTCCAACATGTGTCCGGAGCTACTCAATGCCACAGTCATACTCTGGACCTACAGTTGAAGTCAGAAGTTTACATACACTTAGGTTTGAGTCATTAAAACTAATTTTTCAACCACTCCACAAATTTCTTTTGAACAAACTATAGTTTTGGCAAGTCGGTCAGGACATCTACTTTGTGTATGACATGAGTAATTTTTCCAACAATTGTTTACAGACAGATTATTTCACTTATAATTCACAGTATCACAATTCCAGTGGGTCAGAAGTTTACATACACTAGTTGACTGTGCCTTTCAACAGCTTGGAAAATTCCAGAAAATGATGTCATGGCTTTAGAAGCTTCTGATAGGCTAATTGAGATAATTTGAGTCAATTGGAGGTGTACCTGTGGATGTATTTCAAGGCCTACCTTCAAACTCAGGGCCTCTTTGCTTGACATCATGGGAAAATCAAAAGAAATCAGCCAAGACCTCAGAAAAAAAATTGTAGACATCCTCCACAAGTCTGGTTCATCCTTGGGAGCAATTTCCAAACACCTGAAGGTTCATCTGTACAAACAATAGTACACAAGTAAAAACACCACGGGACCATGCAGCCGTCATACCACTCAGGAAGGAGACGCGTTCTGTCTCCTAGAGATGAACGTACTTTGGTGTGAAAAGTGCAAATCAATCACAGAACAACAGCAAAGGACCTTGTGAAGATGCTGGAGGAAACAGGTACAAAAGTATCCATATCCACAGTAAAACGAGTCCTATATCGACATAACCTGAAAGTTCGCTCAGCAAGGAAGAAGCCACTGCTCCAAAACCACCAAAAAAAAGTCAGACTACGGATTGCAACTGCCCATTGGGACAAAGATCGTACTTTCTGGAGACATGTCCTCTGGTCTGATGAAACAAAAATAAAACTGTTTGGCCATTTTGACCATCGTTATGTTTGGAGGAAAAAGGGGGAGGCTTGCAAGCCGAAGAACACTATCCCAACCGTGAAGCACAGGGGTGGCAGCATCATGTTGTGTGGGTGCTTTGCTGCAGGAGGGACTGGTGCACTTCACAAAATAGATGGCATCATGAGGCAGGAAAATTATGTGGATATATTGAAGCAACATCTCAAGACATCAGTCATGAAGTTAAAGCTTGGTCGCAAATGGGTCTTCCAAATGGACAATGGCCCCAAGCATACTTCCAAAGTTGTGGAAAAATGGCTTAAGGACAACAAAGTCAAGGTATTGGAGTGGCCATCACAAGGCCCTGACCTCAATCTTATAGAAAATGTGTGGGCAGAACTGAAAAAGCGTGTGCTAGTAAGGAGGCCTACAAACCCGACTCAGTTACACCAGCTCTGTCGGGAGGAATGGGCCAAAATTCACCCAACTTATTGTGGGAAGCTTGTGGAAGGCTACCTGAAACGTTTGACCCAAGTTAAACAATTTAAAGGCAATGCTACCAAATACTAAATGAGTGTATGTAAACTTCTGACCCACTGGGAATGTGACGAAAGTAATAAAAGCTGAAATAAATCACTCTCTACTATTATTCTGGCATTTCACATTCTTAAAATAAAGTGGTGATCCTAACTGACCTAAGACAGGGTATTTTTACTAGGATTAAATGTCAGGATTTGTGAAAAACTGAGTTTAAATGTATCAGGCTAAGGTGTATGTAAACTTCCGACTTCAACTGTAGCTTTGTCCCGTGGAATAAATATTGTGGATCTTAATGTTTTTCCTCATAATCCTGGACTATTGGACCACCATTTTATTAAGTTTGCAATCGCAACAAATAATCTGCTCAGACCCCAATCAAGGATCATCAAAAGCCGTGCTATAAATACTCAGACAACCCTAAGATTCCTAGATGCCCTTCCAGACTCCCTCCACCTACCCAAGGACATCAGAGTACAAAAATCGGTTAACCACCTAACTGAGGAACTAAATTTAACCTTGCGTAATACCCTAGATGCAGTCGCACCTCTAAAAACAAAAAACATTTGTTATATGACCCTAGCTCCCTGGTATACAGAAAATACCCGAGCCCTGAAGCAAGCTTCCAGAAAATTGCAATGGAAATGGTGCTACACCAAACTGGAAGTCTTCCGATTAGCTTGGAAAGACAGTACCGTGCAGTATCTAAGAGCCCTCACTGGTGCTCGATCATCCTATTTTTCCAACTTAATTGAGGAGAATAAGAACAATCCTAAATGTATTTTTGATACTGTCGCAAAGCTAACTAAAATGCAGCATTCCCCAAGAGGATGGCTTTCACTTCAGCAGTGATAAATTCTTGAACTCATGATCATTAGAAAACAAATTACGGAGTCCTCTTTAAATCTGCGTATTTCTCCAAAGCTCAGTTGTCCTGAGTCTGCACAACACTGCCAGGACCTAGGATCAAGGGAGACACTCAAGTTTTGTAATACTATATCTCTTGACACATTGATGAAAATAGTCATGGCCTCTAAACCTTCAAGCTGCATACTGGACCCTATTCCAACTAAACTACTGAAAGAGCAGCTTCCTGTGTTTGGCCCTCCTATGTTGAACATAATAAACGGCTCACTATCCACCGGATGTGTACCAAACTCACTAAATGTGGCAGTAATAAAGCCTCTCTTGAAAAAGCCAAACCTTGACCCAGAAAATATAAAAAACTATCAGCCTATATTGAATCTCCCATTCCTCTTAAAATGTTTTGGAAAAGCTGTTGCGCAGCAACTCCCTGCCTTCCTGAAGATAAACAATGTATACGAAAAGCTTCAGTCTGGTTTTAGACCCCATCATAGCACTGAGACTGCACTCGTGAAGGCGGTAAATTACTTTTAATGGTGTCAGACCAAGGCTCCTAGACCTTAGTGCTGCTTTTGATACCATTGATCACCACATTCTTTTGGAGAGATTGGAAACCCAAATTGGTCGACACGGACAAGTTCTGGCCTGGTTTAGAGCTTATCTGTCAGAAACATTTCAGTTTGTCTCTGTGGATGGTTTGTCCTCTGACAAATCAATTGTACATTTCGGTGTTCCTCAAGGTTCCGTTTTTGGACCACTATTGTTTTCACTATATATTTTACCTCTTGGTGATGTCATTCGGAAACATAATGTTAACTTTCACTGCTATGCGGACGGTACACAGCTGTACACTTTGATGAAACATGGTGAAGCCCCAAAATTGCCCTCCCTGGAAGCCTGTGATTCATTTATAAATGAAGTGGATGGCGGCAAATTTTTTACATTTAAACTCGGACAAAACAGAGATGCTTGGTCTAGGTCCCAAGAAACAAAGAGATCTTCTGTTGGATCTGACAATTAATCTTGAGGTTATATCTTGAGTATTTCACCTGTCTTATCCGGTTGTCCTGTGTGAATTTAAGAATGCTCCCTCTAATTCTCTCTTCTCTCGGAGGACCTGAGCCCTAGGACCATGCCTCAGGACTACCTGGCCTGATGACTCCTCGCTGTCCCCTGTCTACCTGGCCGTGCTGCTGCTCCAGTTTCAACTGTTCTGCCTGCGGCTATGGAACCCTGACCTGTTCACCGGACTTGCTACCTTGTCCCAGACCTGCTGTTTTCGACTCTCTCTACCGCACCTGCTGTCTCTAACTCTGAATAATCGGCTATGAAAAGCCAACTGACATTTAATCCTGAGGTACTGACCTGTTGCACCCTCTACAACCACTGATTATTATTATTTGACCTTAATGGTCATCTATGAACGTTTGAACATCTTGGCCATGTACTGTTATAATCTCCACCCGGCACAGCCAGAAGATGACTGGCCACCCCTCAGAGCCTGGTTCCTCTCTAGGTTTCTTCCTAGGTTCCTGCCTTTCTAGAGAGTTCTTCCTAGCCACAATGCTTCTACATCTGCATTGCTTGCTGTTTGGGGTTTTAGGCTGGGTTTCTGTACAGCACTTTGTGACATCGGCTGATGTAAAAAGGGCTTTATAAATACATTTAATTGAAATTTGATTGACTTACCAGGATTGTACCACTCTGGGTTCTCGGGAGTTTTTCCTATTTCAAAATGAACAAACAAACAGTTATTTTCAACTATGAGAATGCAAGATTGAACGTGTAAAGGTCACCAAACATTTCCCCAAACTCTGATTCCTAAATAGAATTTCTTGTAAAAATGGACAGAGGACTGTTTATGTTGGCCAACCGGTTCAACGTGGGTCAAGCAGACACTACACAAGAGACACTTTTGAGTTGAAACTGAGGAGGAGCTAGGACACGTTTACAATCACATGGCCTGTGTGTGTGTGTGTGTGTGTGTGTGTGTGTGTGTGTGTGTGTGTGTGTGTGTGTGTGTGTGTGTGTGTGTGGTTACCACGGGGGATCTGGCAGACCCACTCCAGCCTGACGTCACAGTGGAATGGTGTGGCGTAGAACGGCAACGGCAGAGGAGGGAATTCATGCATCAGGAAGACAAAGAAACGCTTAAAGGTTCCTTTCAGTGTCTGGTTAAAGAGAGAGAAAGAGACATATGTTTCAAGAAGACAAACCATTTCAGCATCGACATGAGATATGACAACTGTAGACAGATATTCATCGCCAACATGTTTCTGTACCCTGGGGCCAGTGGCTTTTATAGATAGTAAAACTCCTGGCCCTGATGATAATGCCTGACAGATTGTAATGACAGTGCAACATTTGTAGCCACTTCACAAGTAGTGAGCGGGAGCTCTAAAATGGAGCATGTGATGTAGGAAGAAGCTGACATGGACAGAATGAGGGCGGGTTTAAGTAGTGACAACTGCCATGACCACCCACCAGCAGCTGCTCTGCAGTGTTGAGGCTGTGTTCCAGTATCTGAACCAACCCACCTTAAAGGCTGTGCAGCCCCGGTTGTACTCATCATCCTCATGGAACTCTTGGGGGAAAATGGCCATGGACACCTTCGGATGAATCACGACATGTATATTATAATAACGGTTACTTATTATAGTATCTCTATGGGAGTTACACACAGAGGTACAATGTTTGTGTCCTCTACTCACAGGCCTGTTGTCGCTCCACTCCCAGGAACCAGCAGCTGGGTTTCTCCTGTTCAGCCCCACCCAGAAGAACCGGTCATCACTGGGACAGACAGGACACGAACACTGTTAACAAACATATCATTTTCTCACATCTTTTTTGGGAGGTTTATTATAATTTTTTGGGGCTCAAAAGGTGGTGTTTAAACAATCTTCCAGTGTCTTAAGTATATTGTTGCTACTGAATGCACCTTTCCCCTGCAGAGCATTGCAGGACACGGTGTGTCCTGGTATGAACCCTACTGGTTACTATTGACTGGAATCAGCTCACATTAGCATAAAGACGATGATCCTGTGTGAATTTGAAAACACAGATGTGTGTGGTAACTGTGTTGGGTGTTGGCGACAATTACAGTGGTGGGAACTAGAGCGGTGTGTAAGCTCTAAACCTATGAGAGATATGGCAGTGTGGTGTGTACTGCATAAAGCTGGCATTAAGTTGCTGTTGTTGGAATGTGATTATAAACATACCTACATCATTCGCATTGTTTAGTTGAGGTGGCTAGACCAGTCTGACTATTGTGATTGAGTTTGTGTTATCGCTGAGATTAAAAGAATGACGTGTGTGCGTGCATGTGAGTATATGCGCAAGTGGTAGGTGCAGCGTGTGTGCGTGAGTGGTGTGTGCGTGCAGCATGTGTGTGTGTGTGTGTACGCGCAAGGGCCCCTACCTGATGGAGTCTCTCATAACATAGTGCAGGGCTCTCATCTCCTGTGGGTGGTTGAAGCTGGGCAGATGGGCCCCCAGGGCCTCACAGAACCTCTCTGCCTCCTCCCAGGACCGCTTACGACTCAGCCTCTCCTCGTGGAACACCTGGCACAGCATTGCCATGGTTACCAATACTAACACACCAAGACCCTACGGTAATGTTGTTATAACACACTAACGTACTGCAATCGGGTCGTCATGAGACCTCAATGGGCAACGACACAGTAACCTAAACCAACAAGGTCACTAAGGCGCAGCGAGGGGACACATGCTGCTGAGTGAAGTAAACTGGATCTGCGTCAATTCATTTCAAGGACACACACAGGCCTACACATACCTTGTAGCAGTAGGAAATGCCAGGCCTGGATGTCCATCCATCAGGACAGGGGAGGTTAGGGTCAGGCTCAGGCTCTAGGGGCTGTGGAGCGGCAATGTCTCTCTTACAGATGGAGCCAGCTTTAAACATGGTGCAGTTCTTTACCACCCATTTACCCAGAGGATTGGCTGTGGACATCACTGCACAGCCCCCTGCTAGGGCTGAAACACACACACACACACAGACACACACGTAACTCATGCACACCAATCACTCGTTTCTCTCCATTTCTCACCACTGAAACCCCAACAAGGTTAAACCCTCACCCAAATACAGAACAGTTCTCAGTCGGGACTAACCTGGTTCAAACACGCCCCAGTTGGTGTATGCAACGTTGGTTCCCGAGCCATCCTGAGCGACCCACTGGTACTCCCCTGTAGTCTTTATGTCCTGGAGGCCAGTCCAGAAATACTGGCTCTTTACGTTGATCTCTTCCACAAGGAGTCTATTGATGAAGGCCTGCTCAAACCTGTGGAGAACACATTGAAGAACGATTGAGCCTTGCGTCCTAAATGGCACCCTATTCCCTATATAGTGCACTACTTTAGACCTTGCAAGAGGGAACAAGACAATTAGTGAGACCGCACTGAATGTTGAGAGTTAACGTGGAATGCTGTTGGGTTTTGGGCACCCTTCCAAGGCAATTTCTCTGAAATACAGCGTTTACTTTACAGTGACTGGAAAATAAAGAGCTAAAAGGAGAAATGAAAGAGAAAACATGGAATGGCTGTACCTGTTGTTTATGGTGAGGTCACACCTGTCCCTGAACGACACTTCTTTAGAGTCCACTTTGTAGCACGAGTTCCCATGTCTCCTCCAGTCCTTCAGGAAGGGGAAGAAATGTAAACAAAACGAATAAATGAAATCAATAATCATTGAACTGTTAGCCATCACAGCTAGATGCCATTTGTTGTTTGGCCTCAGAAATGAAAACAAAATGAATAAATGAAACAAATGAAATCAATCAAAAGAGCTCGACAAGGTAAAGCGTGTCCTGGGAAGAGGAGGTTGGCGCTGGGGAACAATTCTTACCCCTTCAGGAGGGCATCCTGTCGTAGAAGACTCGTTCACCACTCCTTTCTTCTGACACATGAAAGGCAGCTCCTGGGTACAGCTCCCAACCCTCCAGCCATGAGACTGGAAACATAAAAAGGAGATAACGGCATGGGTCTAGAGATACCGTACATAGACTTCCTATAGGGGTTGTAATGCCCAACATTGCTATGAGTACAATGTCATGTTGATGAAATAGTGAGCTATGGGACCTACTGCCTATTTCTTAGCAAATTGTTAGCCTGTCAAAGCATGTTATTGTTAAAACATATCCAGAAGTAGCCAAGCAAGATCTGTTGTAGGCTAAACCATCTTGCCAATGATCACACACACACACCTCTCCAAAGTAGTAGACACAGTGAGAGTGTCCTGAGGGTTGGATAGGATGATTCCTGTCCCAGTAGGTGAAGGAGACAGGTGTCTCATCAACCCAGCTAAGGATGGCTGGGTTCCCCGTCCCGTTCAGACCGATCCACACGCCCAACACATCTTGTGACTGGTTTCTCTGAGTGTGTGGTGTACCTGCATGGAACTGAGTGCTGATCATCTCCATGCTGTCCAGGCTGTGTAGACTGACCAGGCCTCCTCCGATGGTCTTACAGTAATTCTCCGCCTGAGCAAACATCTTTGGTTCATCCATCACCAGCTTGTAACAGAACATGTTCCAAGGGGCCCAGCCCTCGTCACATATGGTGGATTTATACACCAAAGGCTCTGCAGAGAAAAGCAAGATCAAGAAAAGATAGATAGAAATAATATTGTGTGAGTTAAAAGGCTAGGATGGCCTGACATGTAAATCAAACATTTGAGCACTTGGAAGAGCACTCAAAAGATAAAAAATAGAGGGAAGAATACAGTTGAGTTGCAAAGCTAGGGTGGCCTTAAAATGTAAAGTGCTTCAGCACCTTGGAAAAGTGCTACATAAATCCCTTTGGCAGAGGACAGAAATACAGTATATCTAATTGGAGGATAAAAGAGTAAGACCTTCCCTATTTAATGTGATAAACTGGTTGACTCTTACCTGTTGCTACCGACTGGGTGACGTTGACATTTTTCTTACAGATGTAGGGAAGTTTTTTATCGCAGATCTCACTCTCGTAGTAGTTTTTCGAATTCATGAATCCACAGTCTGACTCCCTAAGGATTGATGTGTGTGGCATCCCTACACACACACACACACACACACACACACACACACACACACACACACACACACACACACACACACACACACACACACACACACACACACACACACACACACACACACACACACACACACACACACACACACACACACAATCTTAGTTTAGCTTTCCTAATGAACCAGAAAATCAGTAGTTATTTCTGTTTGTTTATCAAAGTTAGCAGGCTTGCTCATTGATACTGCTTTGTAGTAAACTCATCGGTACTGAGGTTTGACAAAAACACAACCCAGAGAGGTCAAAGGGCTCTGAGGAAGGACAGTGACTGTCACGCCCTGATCTGTTTCATCTGTCTTTGTGCTTGTCTTCACCCCCCTCCAGGTGTTGCCCATCTTCCTCGTTATCCCCTGTGTATTTATACCTGTGTTCTCTGTTTGTCTGTTGCCAGTTTGCTCCTGTCTTGTCTTAGTTCCTGTTTTCTAGTTTTTCCTGTTTTCTAGTTTTTCTAGTGACCCCTCTGCCTGACCTGACCCTGCCTGTCATCCTGTACCTTTGCCCCACTACTCTGGATTACCAACCTCTGCCTGACCTGACCCTGCCTGCCATCCTGTACCTTTACCCCACTATTCTGGATTACCGACCTCTTCCTGACCTGACCCTGCCTGTCATCCTGCACCTTTACCCCACTATTCTAGATTACCGACCTCTGCCTGACCTGACCCTGCCTGTCATCCTGCACCTTTACCCCACTATTCTGGATTACCGACCTCTGCCTGACCTGACCCTGCCTGTCATCCTGCACCTTTACCCCACTATTCTGGATTACCGACTTCTGCCTGACCTGACCCTGCCTGTCATCCTGCACCTTTACCCCACTATTCTGGATTACTGACCTCTGCCTGACCTGACCCTGCCTGTCATCCTGCACCTTTACCCCACTATTCTGGATTACTGACCTCTGCCTGACCTGACCCTGCCTGTCATCCTGCACCTTTACCCCACTATTCTGGATTACCGACCTCTGCCTGACCTGACCCTGCCTGTCATCCTGCACCTTTACCCCACTATTCTGGATTACCGACCTCTGCCTGACCTGACCCTGCCTGTCATCCTGCACCTTTACCCCACTATTCTGGATTACCGACCTCTGCCTGACCTGACCCTGCCAGTCATCCTGCACCTTTACCCCACTATTCTGGATTACCGACCTCTGCCTGACCTGACCCTGCCTGTCATCCTGCACCTTTACCCCACTATTCTGGATTACCGACCTCTGCCTGACCTGACCCTGCCTGTCATCCTGCACCTTTACCCAACTATTCTGGATTACCGACCTCTGCCTGACCTGACCCTGCCTGTCATCCTGCACCTTTACCCCACTATTCTGGATTACCGACCTCTGCCTGACCTGACCCTGCCTGTCATCCTGCTTCTTTACCCCACTATTCTGGATTACCGACCTCTGCCTGACCTGACCCTGCCTGTCATCCTGCACCTTTGCTCCTGTTGTTGTAATAAACATTGTTACTTCGACACAGTCTGCATCTGGGTCTTACCTTGAAACGTGATAGTGACGTCATCGCCACTCTGACACAGCAGCCGCCCCAAATGGCAGCCTGTTCCCATATACAGTGCACTACTTTTGACTAGGCCACGTGCTAATGGTTATATACAGAGGCCCATTTAGGCAAGTTGACTTGTTGTTCAAGCTCGTTCACGACAGTCCTCAAGCACACACACTGCCTGTCCCTGTGCAGTGCTGCGTCCAGTCACAATGACCCTGCCTGCCTGCTCACACCACAACACTGGCCTCTGTGTTTCCCTGGTGGCATTGTGACACAGGCTGGAGAATGAGATGGGTGCCAGGCAGTAGGGTGGTATGGCTGTGGCATACCTGTACCAACCAACGCGTGTACTATACATGATATGTGCCACGGCTATATCGTTGTACTATAAATAGTTGTAACCTAGTTGTGACATTGCTATAACCATATATGTACCATAAGTTGTCCCATGGTTATTACATAGTTGTACCACAGTTGTACAAAGTACCATGCTAAAGCAGTGTGTCTGTGTGTCTGTATGTGTTGCGTCCTCACCGTTGTCCCAGCGCACGTCGTTGAGGGGGGAGCCGTCTGTCCACTGCCAGCCCTGAGACGTGTCCAGCTGGTGTAGGCCGATCCACATCCTGTCTGGCCTGCTGTTATGGGCCACGTCCACTTCAGTCCGCACAGAACAGAGACGAGACCAGATTAGACAAGCTAATCTAGCTACAAAGTAAATGACAGAATCTTCATTTTTACTGCCCTTGAGGGCATATATCATTTCGGCAATTAGTCAATAAAAAAATAGCTATGTTTTACCCCCTCTTAACAGTCAGGGAAATAGGTCCCTTATATGTCTTCTAACCTGTGATGATAATAGTGTAATAATGATGGATGGTGATGGTTCTGAACAATAACAGTTGTGCGTGCTGTGCAGGGTCTCTCGTCTAAAAGCTTCCTTGTATAAATCTCCCTCTCTGTAATCCAATGAGATCAAATGACATCTGCAAAGTGCACCATTCTGCAGTGCACACAAAGACTTTCCTTTCCTGTGTGGTGAAGGAACAGTCATAGAGAAAGAGCTGTGGCTGCTCTCTTTCTGTATGGGGGTGGGTGCGTGCGCTCAAGCTGCAGCTGCTGCCAAAACTGAAATGATAGTATGAAAACTGACAATGACACGTGATATGTATGTACTTTTATTTCTAAACAATTGAGAGGGTAATTCCAGTGTGTCTAATCCTGAAAGTACTACACTATAAACTCCTACACTACAATACTATTTTTGTGCCAAGTAGTTGTAGTCCCAAGTACTGTAGTCCCAATTACTTCCAAGTAAGTAGTATGTGCCAAGTAGTTACAAGTATTGCATCTTTGCAGTACATGATTCATATTACTCTTCCTGTAATACAGGTTTGCGATGTTTGTTTTGTTTGAATGCGGCCATAGACAGCCACTATAGTGGAGGGCAGTCTTACAGATGGGGAAGGCTTGGTCCTCTGAGCTGGAGACGCTGAGCAGGTCAGCTCCCTGGCTGCGACAAGAGTCCAGCGCTTCCTGCCATGTCACCGCGACCTGGGACACAAACTCATAACAGGGTCCCCCCTCAGGGCCATCGAATAGGGCCTTGCAGCCTTCCTCTGTGAGAGAGATCAGAGAGGGGATTCAGAATTGAGGTAGTATGTGTGTGTATGTCGGGGGTTGTGTGCGTATCCAACAGTACCGCTGAACACGTTCTTTTGCTACAGCATTTCTCAACTAGCATCCAACAGACAAATGTATCGTTCTATATTTCAGGAAAACTTATCGTCAAACATATGCCAAATGAAAACAGTGTCTGAACTCCATACATGTATTTCTAAACTAAGTCAGAACCCCTACACAGCCTCACAGAGGATCATCAGACACTGAAAAATGTAATCCGTCATAAAAGACTTCATCCGGGAAAATATCACACCAAACATGCCAAAGTGAAGGAGCGAAGGACTTCGTGGATTCAGAGCAGTCTCGTGTAGCCAGACTGAAACATTCAAAGACCGTGGAAGTAATCCGTCTGGCTCGAGAGACTAGGTTCAGAGCAGAGTTGGGGTCAAGTCAATCTTAATTCCAGTCAATTCCGTAAAAGGATTTGCACTCCTATGGCCAATTTCACATCCTTAATTCAACTGACGGGAACTGAAATAGAATTGAGCCCAATCTTGATACAAAGATCTTTCTACTCCCTTCTCTTAAAGGGAAACACCATCCAGACTAGTAGACTACTTAAAGGAAAACTCCATCCAAAAACTATATTTTGGTATTTGTTTCATTAGTCCGTTGTTGATATAAACCCAAAATGTTTTGTATGTCAGCAATCGGGCAACTGAATTTGACTGCTGTCAGAAAGTTACAACTGAATTTGATTGCTGACATGCAAAACATTTTGGGATTATATCAACAACGGACTAATGAAACAAATACCAAAATATATTTTCCTTTAAGTACTCTACTAGTACTAGTTCCAGTAATCATTATATGTGAAGGGAAACGGTACAAGAAGACTAGTAGTAGATTAATTCCAGAATCATGATTTATGTCTATAATAAAAAGAAGAAAACTTGCCATGTTTTAGACAATATCCCATCTTTTTGTCAGCGTCATAGTCAGAGGTTGTAGAACACCAGTATAGTTCAGATGATTGGTCGTCGGGGAGGCACTCGTGGTACCAGCTGCCGTTGTAGTGGAAGGGAAACTCGCAGGGCTCCCCGGTCGACGTCCCATTGGTGGTGTGGACAACTATGGGTAGAGGAGAAATAATTTGAATGAATCTCATGGCACCCATTTCAAATGAGTTTATTAGGAATGTCGGAGATAGTATTCGATCTGGACACGTCTAAAGATACGACCTCGCACAGTTTGACTGTCAACTCAACTGGATTTAGTATGTAGGACAGGTCTGTGTACAGGTCCTTAATGTAGGACCTGTACACAGAACACATTCATTGAATACAAAAGCTGCTGCTTTCAATGGAGGGCCAGAGTTTAGATCATGTTAAACTGTATCATTTAGCACAAGGCCACTGGCAAACAACTGGCATACAGTGCCATAGATATGATTTCAAATGGAACAGGGTCAAGGGTATTTATTTAATGTAATGCGCAGGGGGCATCAATTGGTTATGGCACAGTATGGCAGTCACCATACCCTAGTTCAACACCAACAATTTAAAATAGGCTACTAAAATCATTCTAAGGCGGATTCAAATGCAAATGCAGGTTAGCAATATTAGCGGGCTAGCTTTAGAACCATGTGGACAGCTCTGAGGCAGGCTGTTGATCGGTAGTAGAGAACATGTTTTAGGACGCTTCTGAGCGGGAGGGAAGGCTGCAGTGAACAACGCAACTTTTCTCTCAAAATGGCTGTAGATAGCTAGATAACTGCTGTTTGACTTGAAAGGACACGAAACTAGAGTTTTTGTGTTTGTAGAATGTTAAGTCCCCTGTCGACTGAGCCAAATGAAGCTACAGCAGCCAAGGTGATAAAGGCTGGAGTCAATTAAGCTGTTCTTCAAATTGCATTTGAAATTGTGTAGAAATGCAGCAAATGAGCTTCAACTTGATAAAAAAATCCCTTTGCCCCTGTCACATACCCTACGTTTAGTTAAAATGACAGGCCTTGCTGAGTCATATTAGCCATGTTAACGAACACGGTTACAAGGAAGACTGTGCTAATTCTGGTTGGAAAGATTCCCCTTCAATTACAAACGGAACTAATAAAACATCTGACTGCCAAGCAGAGCTCTGTACAGTGCACCTGACATTAGCATACAACAGACCATGCTAAATCTATTGTCTCCAAGTGATACAGGATGTTCTTCATAAAGATATCAACGGAAGAGTCTAGGTACACTACCGTTCAAAAGTTTGGGGTCACTTAGAAATGTCCTTGTTTTTGAAAGAAATGTTTAAAAAATTGTCCATTGAAAGAACATCAAATTGATCAGAAATACAGTGTAGACATAGTTAATGTTGTAAATGACTATTGGAGCTGGAAACGGCTGATTTTGAATGGAATATCTACAGAGTCCCATTATCAGCAACCATCACTCCTGGGTTACAATGGCACGTTGTGTTAGCTAATCCAAGTTTATCATTTTAAAAGCCTAATTGATCATTAGAAAACCATTTTGCAATTATGTTAGTACAGCTGAAAACTGTTGTGCTAATTAAAGAAGCAATAAAACTGGCCTTCTTTAGACTAGTTGAGTATCTGGAGCATCAGCATTTGTGGGTTCGATTACAGACTCAAAATGGCCAAAAACAAAGAACTTTCTTCTGAAACTCGTCAGTCTATTCTTGTTCTGAGAAATTAAGGTTATTCCATGCGAGAAACTGCCAAGAAACTGAAGATCTCATACAATGCTGTGTACTACTCCCTTCACAGAACAGTGCAAACTGGCTTTAACCAGAATAGAAAGAGGAGTGGGAGGCCCCAGTGCACAACTGAGCAAGAGGACAAGTACATTAGAGTGTCTAGTTTGAGAAACAGACACCTCACAAGTCCTCAACTGGCAGCTTCATTAAATAGTACCCGCAAAACACCAGTCTCAACGTCAACAGTGAAGAGGCGACTCCAGGATGCTGGCCTTCTAGGCAGAGTTGCAAAGAAAAAGCCATATCTCAGACTGGCCAATAAAAAGAAAAGATTAAAATGGGAAAAAGAACACAGACACTGGACAGAGGAAGATTGGAAAGAAGTGTTATGGAAAGACAAATCTAAGTTTGAGGTGTTCGGATCACAAAGAAGAACATTCGTGAGATGCAGAAAAAATGAAAAGATGCTGGAGGAGTGCTTGACGCCATCTGTCAAGCATGGTGGAGGCAATGTGATGGTCTGGGGGTGCTATGGTGGTGGTAAAGTGGGAGATTTGTACAGGGTAAAAGGGATCTTGAAGAAGGAAGGCTATCACTCCATTTTGCAACGCCATGCCATCCCCTGTGGACGGCGCTTAATTGGAGACAATTTCCTCCTACAGCAGGACAGTGACCCAAAGCACAGCTCCAAACTATGCAATAACTATTTAGGGAAGAAGCAGTCAGCTGGTATTCTGTCTATAATGGAGTGGCCAGCACTGTCACCGGATCTCAACCCTATTGAGCTGTTGTGGGAGCAGCTTGACCGTATGGTACGTAAGAAGTGCCCATCAAGTCAATCCAACTTGTCCGAGGTGCTTCAGGAAGCATGGGGTGAAATCTCTTCAGATTACCTCAACAAATTGACAACTAGAATGCCAAAGGTCTGCAAGGCTGTAATTGCTGCAAACTGAGGATTCTTTGACGAAAGCAAAGTTTGAAGGACACAATTATTATTTCAATTAAAAATCATTATTTATAACCTTGTCAACATCTTGACTATATTTCCTATTCATTTTGCAACTCATTTCATGTATGTTTTCATGGAAAACAAGGAAATTTCGAAGTGACCGCAAAATTTTGAATGGTAGTGTATATCTAAGTTCAGTGCATTCTTGTAAAATGTGGCTAGAGGTTTTATACATGTAAACAAGCATAGATTGTTTTGCCCATCTCATGTAGGCCTATGTTTATTATATTCTATTATGCTCTATTCTATTCCATTAGGAGAATAAGCCGCTCAAAGGACAGAACACACTCACTGCGCATCGGCCGCTGGCAGATATTATCGGTCGACTCATCCCTCCTCCAGGCGTCTGAGGAGTCGCGCTTGGCACTGACCAGCCCGTCGGTCACCGTGAGGCCCATCTGGTCTACCGTATAGACGGCCCCGTCCAGGCAGCGCCACAACAGCATGGTGTTCTCCATGGGGCTACAGCTGAACAGAGACAGGGCCTTGGTCTTCTCCTCCAGACCCAAGCACTGGGACGTGCCCACGTGGAAGAGACGGTGGCCGGACCCCCACTTCCACTGGGACCCCCTGGAACCGCCACACTCCCCCAGAGTCACGTTGAACCCGGACCCTCCAGACTTAGCCCCTGCTATCCCGGAAACTCCAGTCCCAGACGTGGACATAGCTACCAGGCACTTCCCTGTGCTCACATGCTGTATGGTGAAGGTGTCGTTACCTGGAAATGATCATGAACATGAGTAAATATAGTGATATTATAGTCATAATAAAGTGTTAGTAAATATAGTGACATCACTACAACGATATAAGTTTACTCAACACAATATTTGAGTATGCTTACAATATATTTTGTATCACTATTCATTAGAATGCTTGGTTGATATCTACAACGTCCCATCTAAATGTCAGCTTAGCTTCCGGTTACCTTTTCCTAAATACAGCTTGCCGTGGAGGCAGGGAACCAAGACTAAATTTCAAGGCAATCAACAACAGTCAAATAAGCAAAAAAAAATGTATCTAGAAACGCCAGGGGTCTATTGGGCCTGTGTTTATCATGGTCTCCAACATTGATTGCTGATAATATTCTCAGTGAGCAGGCCAATTGCTTTGATCCTCCATCATGTGGCAGCCTTAAATCCATTAAACATTCTACCAACAATACAGAGTGGTTTTATAATTTCCTAATCTGGACTAAAGAATTTAATTGAATTAGAGGCCAATTAAATACAACTGGCTATGATGTTTCACTCTGAAACACTTTCGATGAGCTGAAAATAGCCTTTATTTTCAACAATTAGATACAGTATAACATGTGCAAATGTGAACGTGCATGTGTAATAAGGAAGACCATATAATGAACTATTAAACAGTAAACAACATAAAATTAAATGGTTTAATTCTCCATAATGTATTGACCTGATTTACTGGACAAACTTGGAAGAAAAACTCAACTGACAGTAGCTGTCGTAAATGTAAAACCATAAACGATATCATGTGTACTGTATAATTGTCACGCCCTGATCTGTTTCCCCTGTCTCTGTGATTGTCTCCACCCACCTCCAGGTGTTACCTGTTTTCCCCATTAGTCCCTGGTGTATTTATCCCTGTGTTTCCTGTCTCTCTGTGCCAGTTCGTCTTGTTTTGCCAAGTCAACCAGCGGTTTTCCTAGCTCCTATTTTTCCAAGTCTCTGTTTTTTCCTAGTCCTCCTGGTTTTGACCCTTGCCTGTCCTGACCACTCTGTCTGTTCTGACCTCGAGCCTGCCTATCGCCTGGTACTGTTTGGACTCTGACCTGGTTAATGAACTCTCGCCTGTCCCTGACCTGCCTTTTGCCTACCGCTTTTGTTATAATAAGGTGGCCTATGCTCATTAAAGAGAGGCTAACCGGGAGAGAGCGAGAACAGTAACGTTGCTTGACCATGGGGATATGATCATGCAAATTGTTTTTACAGTTACACCAATAACGACCACATTCTGCAACATTTGGATCACTTCAACTGCGTGCAACCTTGCGGCAATGACTTTGCAACATTGTATCAAAATACTCAATAGGGCTGCACATTTTAAACGCCAGAGGAGTTTCAAGAGGTCGTTATTTTAATTATGATGGATATACTTTATAAAATGGTCATTACGCATTTTGAAAGCAAATGAGGAATGAGGAAATTGATTATACGGCAAATGTACGTTACTTCCTGCTTTTGAAACTGAACAAAGGGGCTTGAAGTCTGATTATTGAACCTAACCCCCCCATTCAAAACAATAATGGGCTACCACGGACTCTCTAAGTAGCAGTTGAGCCTATGGAAACGCGATAATCTTTCAACTAGTTTAGCCAGCAACGGGGCGCGCATGCCTAGTGATGAAAATGGAAAGCACCCTACTTACCGGAATATGTAGTTGATGCGCAAGTTCCAAAACAAATAGTTTTATCCCAAAAGAATAAGAAAAAACATAGGTAAACTGTTGCTTGGAGTGTCATTTTCTCTATGGTTATAATACCACGTCTTCTCTATTCGGGTTCACACGTCTCCAGTAGCCAGCCTAGTTTGCGCATACCCAATCCTGCGTTTCCAAGTAACACGAGCCTACTTTAAACTTGTTGACTGACAGCTGGTTGTGACGATCCTCAATTCCCCTTCCTAGGCTGTTACCGTTTTCTGCGTTTTTCCCCGTGGAAGATTGCGAGCTCGTGATTCGCCAACATTCAACTACGCATGACAGATAACTCCCAGTCCGCGAACTGAAAATGACAACTGTATTGATGTTATTTTGCAATATAATACACAATTCACAGTACATGTGTATTATGCTGAGTCAACGACAAAAGACACTGATAAACAAAGAAAAGTATGTTGATGCTGCGTCTCCAACTATCATGAGCCACTGTCAATTCTCTCAAAGACAAGCAAATAAGAACAGCAATGCAACATCATGCAGTGAATCATCTCAACCATGAAGCCTGCATTCTCAGCCAACAACAACCGTCAGGCCAGTCCGTAGATGCCATTGCCAGACAAAGAATTTCTCCCAAATGGTACCATATTCCCTACATAGTGCACTACTTTTGACCAGAGCCCTATGTGTCCTCTTCAAAAGTAGTGCACTAAATAGGGAATAGGATGCCATTTGGAACCTAAAGAGACCCACGAGTCCATCCTACTCAGTCTCCCTCATCCACATGATGTCACCCCTGCCCTAGTCCCACACCACAAAGCATCTCAATGCAAATAACTAATTTCAAAGCAAATATGGTAGAAATAAACAGGATAAAGACAATATTCGGATACCACCCCCATAGCGCACTGCCGACCATCTCAACGCAGATGACTCGTTTCAAATTAAAAGTAGTATATAGCAAGACACAATTCAGATACAACGTGGATACAGCTTTATTTTATTTACACTGAAGGCACATAGCATGTGTTATGACCATTATCAATAAAAAATAACAAAAGACAGTAAACATTTTCAAGCATCCGTGACATCCTCTTGCATGTATTTCTTTCCACACAACAGAAAAACCTACATCAACATATTTCATATCTAATAACTCTGTGTACCCAACATAGAAAAACTACAACTGGTAACACAGCAAAGACTACCTCATAACAAACAACCCACACATAAGTCTACTTAGAATACTGAATTCATTCTCAAAGAGCTACCATTTACATAACAGCACTTTGTCATCATTTTTGTTTCATCAATAAAAGTTCCTTTACTCCTACATTTTGACAGATGTGTGGACCAAATGAACAAAATGGAAGTGAATGACAAATATTTTTCTCGTGACGATAAATAATAAAACATAAATAAATGCCTGCATTTTTCTCTTTACTTTTTCTTCCCTTCCTCTTACGAATATCATGTATGTACTTATGAGCTACTTAAAAAATACTGTGAGGGTGTGAGTGTGTGTTCTGTGTGTAGGAAAATACGCAACAGGAATGCACATAAACAAACAGAAAAAACTCTAAACTAAAACATCATCTTTCCGTATTGCATTAATGGAGTTTTGTGCAATAAAGTGCTGACAAAGAAACACCGTACTTTAATGACACTTTTCGATTTCAAAAAATTGATTTGGGGTCTTATTTCTGTTCATAAATATAAAATACATAGAAGACGACTTCAGAATGTATTGCAAAAGTATGACGTTTGTCTTTGCTGTAAAGAATAACTGAATCGCGGCCATTGTTATCTTAAACAAGAAAATAGTTTTGGGTCCTGTACACGGCATTACAGAAAACTAGTCTTCATTGTGTGAAAGACTTGTACTCACAAATACAGTGGGTACCAGCGTTAGTGGGAGCAGTTGGCATTGTACCATAATAACGAAACTGCAAGTTTACAGTGCAAAGAATATCTATCGACTTTCAAACGCATACATTAGAATGTCAGCACCTTTCAAAGTACTTGGGGTAACAGCACTAATCCTTTGTAGACAAAACTTACTTCACATGAAGATGCACTCCCTCACTCTCAGCCACACGATTGGTCCCTAATTCATCAACTACTTTTATAAAGCACAGGAGGTTGGTGGCATCTGAATTGGGGAGAACGGGCTCCTTTGTAATGCCTGGAGTTGAATTGTATCAAATAAATCAAACATTATGGTTTCCAGATGTCTGATGCCATTCCATTTTCTAATTTCCTGCCATTATTACGAACAGTTCTCCCCTCAGCAGCCTCCTGTGGATTAAAGTGGATAAAGCTAATTGGGCTCTGACATCATTCCCTAAGTTCCCTTGCTGTGGTCCATGTCAGAATCCACAGAGACATACCAATGTTCAGTCATACAGAGAGTTCGGCCCATTCCCATGCTTTACCCAACTTTAGAGAACACAACCATTTTGCTGTCTCCAATAAGTCCTATAGTGCATCTGAAAAAGGCACCTTATCCCCTATATAGTGCACTACTTTTGACCAAAGCAGTGCACTATATAGGGGAACGAGTGCCATTTCGGACACAGCCCTATTCTCCAGAGTGAGCTTCCAGATCTGCGATGAGAACATTTCCATCGGAGTCTGTGGCCTGGGAACTAGTATGTCTGTAGTACGCGTTTCCCAGGGACGGCAGTCTGCGGAAGCGCGTCACGTTCCTCTTGTAGACGAACCAGAGGACCGCCACCAGCACGGCGAAGATCAGCATGGCCACCAGGACTGCGGCTGGGACGATACCGTGGTGCAACCCTGGAAGAGACACAGAGGGGTGAGTTTACTGGACATTGAAGGTTCTATTAGTCATGGTAGAGGCTGCTCCCAAGATACCTTGAGTTGCCAAATTATTAGAATGCAAATGAGAAAAACAGCATAACTGTTAATAGCCTCAATTAAATACCTACCATTTAGTGGCGCCACTTCTACCTCAGGGATCATATCTGCAAAGAAGGCGATCTGTTTAACTTGACTGATCTATAGAATACATACATGTACACTGTACAAACGCATAACACAAAGCTTTGTCATAATGGCAGTTGGAGGCTAGTGAGAGGCTGCACTTACACAGGTAGCCCAATTCTGATATTTATTTCAAATATTGTCAAAAAGATCTGATTTGATTGGTCAAAAGACCAATTATTGGCAAACGATCTGATTTGATTGGTCAAACCTGTGTAAATGCAGCCAAAATGTCTCTACTCCACCTGAGTTAGTTTTGCAAACAAAGCCCAGTCTGTCAGTGCACTGAGAGAGGAGCCACATCCCATCAGACACCCTGGTGGACACACAGGTGTCTGCTGTCAGCAGGCTGGGGTCTGGGGCCCTGAAGTTCCAGTTGGAGTAGTCCATAGGAGAACCATCGAGCAATGCCATGGATCCCGCTAAATTGGACCGGACAAAAATAAAATGTTTAATAAAGAAGTTGTGAATTGGTTCATTCGACCCCTCTCCTTCCACCCTACAACGCTGCCCCAGGTCATTGCTGTTTTTTCCCCCAGTGCTTCTATCAACTCACCAGCTAAAACACTAAGTCAATAAATAGTATCAAAATACGACTTGAAAAATGTTGAAATTCATTATGTTACTAACCCTATTAAGCTGTGTCTTATCCCAGTTCTGTCCGAAGCACTTACATTGTCTGTCTTTTGCCAGCTGTTGGTTTATACTGTACGCCAAACCAGCAAGCTGCTTATTTTGAAGAGAGGAAACTTGGGGAAGCATGTGCTTACTGTCAGTGTTGAAGAACATCCCCAGCCAGACGGTTTGATGTGGGAAGCCATGCGACCACAGCTGCTCCAGGACAAACCGGTTTTCCGTCTCTGTCTGTATGGTCAGGACCTCTGATGTGTTCGCTGGAAGAGGGAAAAACCCACCAGACCATCATTATTACATGTGTGTTACTGAGCATGAAGAAGGCAATTCTCTGTGAATGTTTTGCACCCTCAGATCTATAGCTACAGTACAGTAATAGCTACTAGAATGGAGCTAATACATGGATCCCATAGGGGGAGCTCTCACCAAACATTACATTTTGCACAATTACAACAGGGAGTCATCACAAGGAAATTCCCATTGAGAGAGATCCATTAAATCCTTGATCCATCCAAGCATGAGACCAAATTGGCTCCATGGTGTACTGGAGACTTACCGCAGTCGGATGAAGTTGCTGAACTATAGACAGTTTTGCAATTTCCCCTTATGTGTTAAGGTTAGAATTTGGGCAGGGGAAACTGATCCTAAATCTGTGCTTGAGGGCAACATCTGCCGAGAGTTCCTGTACCTTTGTGTTTGCAGTGCTCTCTGGCCTCCTCCAGGGTCAGTCTCTGGACCACGGGCTCAAAGCTGTAGCAGCTGGCGCCAAACCTCACCCACGTCGATGGACACACAACCTCGTAGGTGGTGAACGCATTACTCTCTATGGGATTTTTTTTTTTAGAAAAGCATTATTGTGCATTTGAAACTCTTGAGGATTGACTAACAGCACAGGAAGCTTTAGTAGCCACTGTTTTATAATGTGCTAGGACCCAGGCTATACTCACTAGGTGGTGGGACATGGCACAGGGCTCCCTGGAGCGGCATCTCACAGTCGGCCCTCCTCCAGCCCCCGGTGACGTCCATGTACACACAGTCCCCCAGGATGAAATCATCATCATCGGCTGTATCCCAGTGGGTGAAGACCGTGTCACTGCCATCAGACCACTGGTAGTTTATCCCATCCTGTAGGGGCGTACAGTCACAGGCAGGGAGGAGGTGACACACACTCTCAGGGTGAGCCTACGTTGCTAAGGCGGGTTGCTAAGGGAGATGACGGGGTTGTAGGTCATGTCATGCAACGGAGCAGAAAGAGTAGAGGGAGGCAGGTTCGGCTTGGGGGAAGTGTGGTGTTTATAGACCAATGTGTCTGGCATTGGGTAGAGCGCTGTGAATCAATTCTCTCCTTTCCTGTCCTCATTCCATATTTCACGAGCAAGACATTCCTTGAGTCTATGGGATCCTTGGATCCACATGTTGTGAGTGGCTTAGAATTCCTCCCAGCCGGGCTTGGTGGTGAAGAAAAACTACTCCCATACCGTGTGAGTGAAGCACAAAAATGCGCCCCAAATGGCACCCTGTTCCCTACACAGTGCACTACATTTGACCAGAGCCCTATCGGTCCTGGACAAAAGTCGTGCACTATAAAGTGAATAGAGTGTCATTTGGGACGCAACATAGTTATGCATGGACTGTGGGCCAGGAGGAAAGCTCTGGGGAGCACACTGGACAACTGCAGTAATGGGATAAGTTACAGTTTGACAAATATCTCTGTCACAGGATATTAGCTGTAAGACATATATTGGTATATAAACACCAAACATACAGCGTATTCAGAAAGTATTCAGATCCCTTAAATCGTTTTTTCCCCCCTCATCAATCTACACACAATAAAAAACAGAAATATCACATTTACATAAGCATTCAGACCCTTTACTCAGTACTTTGTTGAAGCCCCTTTGGCAGCGATTACAGTCTCGAGTTTTCTTGGGTATGAGGCTACAAGCTTGGCACACCTGTATTTGGGGAGATTCTCCCATTCTTTTCTGCAGATCCTCTCAAGCTTTGTCAGGTTGGCTGCACAGATATTTTCAGGTCTTTCCAGAGATGTTCGATCGGGTCCGGGCTCTGGCTGGGTCGCTCAAGGACATTCAGAGACTTGTCCCGAAGCCTGTCTTGGCTGTGTGCTTAGAGTCGTTGTCCTATTGGAAGGTGAACCTTCGCCCAACTATGAAGTCCTGAGCGCTCTTGAGCAGGTTTTCATTAAGGATCTCTCTGTACCTTGCTCCGTTTATCTTTCCCTCGATTCTGACTAGTCTCCCAGTCCCTGCCGCTGAAAAACATCCCCTCAGCATGATGCTGCCACCACCATGCTTCACCGTAGGGATGGTGCCAGGTTTTCTCCGGACGTGACGCTTGGCATTCAGGTTAAAGAGTTCAATCTTGATTTCATCAGACCAGAGAATCTTGTTTCTCATGGTCTGAGAGTCCTTTAGGTGACTTTTGGCAAACTCCAAGCGGGCTGTCATGTGCCTTTTACTAAGGAATGGCTTCCGTCTGGCCACTCTACCATAAAGGCCTGATTGGTGCAGTACTGAAGAGATGGTTGTCCTTCCGGAAGGTTCTCCCATCTCCACAGAGGAACTCTGGAACTCTGTCAGACTGACCATCGGGTTATTGGTCACCTCCCTGACCAAGGCCCTTCTCCCCTGATTGCTCAGTTTGGCCGGACGGCCAGCTGTAGGAGGAGTCTTGGTGGTTCCAAACTTCTTCCATTTAAGAATGATGGAGGCCATTGTGTTCTTGGGGAAATTCAATGCTGCAGACATTTTTTGGTACCCTTCATCAGATCTGTCCCTTGACACAATCCTCTCGGAGCTCTACGAACAATTCCTTCGACCTCATGGCTTGATTTGTGCTCTGACATTTCCTGTCAACTGTGAGACCTTATATAGACAGGTGTGTGCCTTTCCAAATCATGTCCAATCAATTGAATTTACCACAAGTGGACTCCAATCAAGTTGTAGAAACATCTCGAGGATGATCAGTGGTAACTAGATGCACCTGAGCTCAATTTCGAGTCTCATAGCAAAGGGTCTGAATACTTATGTAAATAAAGTATTTCTGTTTATTTTTAATAAATGTGCAAAAAAATCTAAAAAACTGTTTTCACTTTGTCGTTATGGGCTATTGTGTGTAGATTGATGAGGAACAATTATTTCATCCATTTTAGAATAGGGCCGTAACATAACAAAATGTGGAAAAAGGGAAGGGGTCTGAATACTTTCCGAATGCACTGTATTCATATAAGAGTTGTAGAAATGTGAATGCGTGTATGTGAATAGAAAGTGCCCAAATGGGACTGAGTAGGCCTACTTTTGAATGGAGGAGATCAGATACATTTGGTGATGATATGGTGCAAACATGCTGGGAATAGTTACAGAGATGAAATCCCCATGCTTTGAAAGAATGACATGGACTGGAGAGGGAGAGAGCGAAAACATCCGAGTAAACAGACTGTCAGATGCACGTGGTCTCAGGCATTTCTGTATTTACAACATTACTTCATTGTGGCCATGCTGTTTATAAAAGACCTCTAGCTAGTGCTCTTAGCTGTTTCCTTGCCGTGACGTAAATCTACTGCACGCACTCCTAACATCATCAAAGGTCAATTCATGCCACAGACCAACTTCGACATGCTTGTTAACGAGCATTATCTACACGCACACACGCTCACATGCAGACACACACACAGACAGACAGACACACACACACACACACAGCACAGGCAGGTAGCAGTACTTAGCAATATAGTATAATACATACGTCTTGACTATACAGTCCAATCCAGTTGGGGAATGCCAATCTATTGACAAGGACAGTAAGGAAAGCCTGGTGGAAGGGGTCGGTAACGCTCACCAGCTCAGACTCAGACTCTAAGCACATATTCAGCGCCTCGTACCAGCTCATGTTGCCACGAGCAACCCTGTATCTGTGGTTCTTGTACTCAATATTGTCAGGGAGAGGGTGGAAGTAAGAGTGGGATGGGGGTTTAGTTGTGTCTGTTGCAGGGAAAGAGAGAGGGAGAGGAAAAGATCAGAGAGATTGTTTCAGGGAGAAGCAAAGGCATGGATTCGACCCAAAATCAACAGAAACACTCATTTCATTGTTCAACAATTCCTGAAGGGGATTTCTCTCAGTGAGCAGACTCAACGGGTGACATTTTGAGAGCACAAAATAGGAAGCTATAACCAGAAACAACAGTTTCATTAATGAGGTAATACAGACATGATTGGTAATATCTCAGCTCTGGGATCTGAAAATAGGCCCCAATGTGTCTGAATGAGGGGTGAGTGCGTGACACAGAATGCATGAAGACAGAGGGGAGTCCTACCTTGGGGTCTCTGACAGACAAAGCCATATCCACTTTCTGTGCACTTCTCGTCGAACCACTTCCCTGTCAGGTGGAAGTTGTGGTTGTTGGAGAGCACCGTGCACAGAGGATCGTCCCCGCCCAGGGGCCCGTTCAGCCACTCATCCTGCAGAGGAGGGGTGCCCACACACACACACACACACACACAGAAAGGTACACAGACACACACACAAACAACCCACCCCCCCTAATCAATACACTATACAGAGAACATCACCAAACAAAGACAATATCTGATGTTTCATTTAACCTTACCGTCAGAGGGTTCTTGGGTTCTACAGGGGACCAATTGGTGTAGCTGACAGGTTTCCCATTGGTCCATTTCATGGTGTCCTCATCCCGTAGACCAATCCAAACGCCCACTGTACTGCCCTGGAGCAGCATGGTGATGTACGCTTGCTCGATCTCGTCTTGGATGGCGACCAGCGTGCCTTGGAAAGAGGAGCAGATAGACTGGGCGTCTCTCCAGGTCTTCCCCTCCTCAGAACGGTTGGGGAGGTGCAGCAGGAGACACTACCAGAAGACACACAAAACAAAGGGCAGAAATCTAGCAAGGTTTTGGTATAGTTCCACCATCTAGATTTTCCTTGTGCGGTGTGAAAGAAGAATTACGTATTTAACTGATCTATTTGATATTAATGGTTAACAATTAATATTTAACTAATAGTAGGACATTTCTGTCCTACTAGTGTCTGTGTTTTTATGGTCTCTACTCTAGTTCCCTGCAGCTAATCTGGGCGTGTGGTCACTGGAGATGGCTTGAGCTGACAAATGAGTTAATAGACAAGAATGTGTTTTACTAGAGATAGCTTAGGAGTAGAACAATCCCTCATTGTCTCGAAATCATCCTTGCATCTGGGAAACGAAGCCAGGGTGGGGTTAAGACAACAACCCACGTGCAGATAACGACAGGATGAACCCAGAGTGGCTTATGATGCTCCTTGGTCTGCATGGGGGGGGGGGGGGGGGGGGGGGTGTTGAACCAACCATGACTGAGCATTGTTAGTGTCAGCCATATATAGTCCTCTGCATTTGTGTAAAGGTTAGGTTACTCGGTCCAACACTCAAGGGTGTGGGGTCGACCAGCCTCAATATTGCAATAATTAATCAATATTAAATAAAGTTGATTGTTTGAAAAGATTACCAAGTCTCTCTCAGTACTGAATGTCCACGACAACGGTCAGATGGCCAAGAGAAACTCAAATCAAATCAAAAGTTATTGGTCACATGCCTAGACTTACCTAGACTTACCTGCGAGACCATTCCCAACAATTCAGAGTTAAAAGGTAAGACAAATATTTGCTAAATAAAAAAAGGAAATAGTAACACAATAAAAACATGGGAGATGAGGTGAACCTTGTGTCCGAAGTAGAGCCATCTCTCTGGACAGCCTCCGATGTGGTGAGGCTCTCTGGGAATCTCCACCACGGACACAGTCCGGCGCTTACATACGTGAGCATGGAGACCGCCACACTCACCCGCCGACCACTGACCTGTTGGTCACAACACGTCAAAAAGAAGTCGGTCATGGTATTTTTGTGTGTGTGTGTGTGTGTGTGTGTGTGTGTGTGTGTGTGTGTGTGTGTGTGTGTGTGTGTGTGTGTGTGTGTGTGTGTGTGTGTGTGTGTGTGTGCGTGCCTGTGATCTCACCTGAGATAGAGGACATGGTAACACACTGTTTCACTGGGGCATCATGGGAGCTTCCTTCTGCCCAATTCTGATAATCCACAGCGGATTTATCACTCCAACTGCACACACACACACACGCACACACACACACACACACACACACACACACACACACACACACACACACACACACACACACACACACACACACACACACACACACACACACACACACACACACACACACACACACACTCCTATTACACCCTCCCCCCACACTAAAGAAACAGCATAATCCATTGAGTGTGAGGTAAAACACAGCATTGAATAAACTACAAAAAAAACACTTACCTGAACTCTTCCCTCACGAGGACTGTGGACAGCCCTATCCACCAGTCAGTCGACCCCAGAGAGAGCTGAGAGAACCAAGAGAAGAAAAGGAATGCTTAGCTCACTCATTCAAGGCCTATTACCGTCCTCCTGCATTCTGCCCTCGCTCCAGTGAAGGGTCAGCCATTCAGCCTCTTTCACGCCACGAGAGCCCATTCAGCCCCTCTCCTCAGCCTTGGCCTCATTCAGCCCCTCTCCTCAGCCTTGGCCTCATTCAGCCCCTCTCTTTGGCCTTGGCCCCAGCCTCTGCTGTTTTATCCACAGCTCTGTCCTTTTTATAGCCTTCAAAAGCCGCTCCACCAGAGGGCCCTTCAGTTTGATCCAAGACGCTGAGCTGTAGTGAAACAAGGCCCTTCATTTTATTCCTGTACGCGAGGGCACGAATGTGCGAATGTGTCGGCGTGTGTGTTTGTATGTGTGTGTAAGAGAGAGAGAGAGAGTGTGTGAGGGCACTTGTGTGTGAACTGTGAATGTACAGGCGCGTGTGGGAATGAGGGCGCTCGCGTGTGAATGTCTCGGCTGGCGTGTGTGAACTCGTGTCGGCTTGTGTGTGTGTGTGTGTGTGTGTGTGTGTGTGTGTGTGTGTGTGTGTGTGTGTGTGTGTGTGTGTGTGTGTGTGTGTGTGTGTGTGTGTGTGTGTGTGTGTGTGTGTGTGTGTACAGACCTTCCCCATGCGCTCTCTGATGAATCGGAGCTCCTCTTTAGAGTGGACAGACAGCAAGTGGGCGCCCATCATCATACAGGCCAGGTTAACACTCTCCCAGGGAAAAGGCTGCCTGGCCAGCAGATACTCTGCGCCTCTGTAGAACACCCAGGGCTCGTTCTCTACAGGACGGAGGAAGGTTAACACAGTCACAATCACACAGTCCCTCTCAGAGTTACAACTGCAATTGATATCACAAATAAGCATATAAATTAATGCATAATGACTCAATAAAATACATCAAAAATGTAAAATATAACAAAATACATCAAAAGGAATACATTTACTTACGGTCGTTATACCAGTAGGGTTTGTTCAGCTCCATACCTATCGAGACAAATAAGGCAGACATTCTTATTGATAAACCTTTCAAATCGATAAGAATACATCAACAAGCAACTTTGAGATTTCAAACACTCCATACATGATAAAGGCAGCTCCCTGCACCTCTCTGATTCAGAGGGGTGAAATGCAGAAGACACATTTCAGTTGAATGCGTTCAGTTGGACAACTGACCAGGTATCCCCTTTTCCCTTTACTGTATATACAGTGCCATTGATGGTAGAAGAGGTGCATTCCCCCCCCCCTTACTATCCCTTACTGAAAAACCACATGGATTCACATGAAATGTACATGTTGTCACGTTAACTTCACACGAGATCACGTGATCACATGAAACATGTGTTTTTGGAACACTTTGCGGGTTCACGTGAAATTCACGTGGTTTTTCCTGTAAGAGACGTACTCTAGGCAGAAAGGCTTTATATCAATCCAACCCGTTAGTTATTATAATAGTGATTACCTCTGGGAACCTTGCAGATCCACTCGTGCTTGGTGTCGCAGGGCTGTGGCAGGAGGGCGTTGGTCAGGTCGCTGTACACGGCACAGCTATGTCTGTCATCCTCCTCGTTCTTATCCTCTACGAAGGAGGACACCACGGGGGTCCCGTCAGACCACTCCCAAGCTCCTGCTGACTGGGGGTCTCTCTTATTCAAGCCCACCCAGAACCAACGACCCTCTGTTCTGAAAAAGAGGAAGAGTAGAGAGAGAGAGTGTCATCATCTTAAATGATAAACAAATCACATTTGCAAAATAAGAGTTTACTTTAATTGAAAAATCCTGTTTTAATGGTTCTTCTTGGATTCTGAATGTTTGTCTCATTTTGAAAGGTAAAGAAAAGAAAGAGAGAAAAAAAAGTTATGAAGTCTTTTTACGTTGCATGTTGGAATTTACAAGGATTGAAGTCCTCTGCTTTTGGGCTAAAGAGCAGAAACCCAGACTTCCTGAAAGAAATTGATGATGTTGATATTGTAGTACTACAGGAAACATGGTGCAGAGGTGATGTTTCCACTGGCTGTCCACTAGGTTATAGGGAGATAATCATACCATCCACTAAATTAAAAGGAATCAAACAGGGCAGAGACTCAGGGGGAATGTTAATATGGTATAAATCTGAACTAATTAATTCAATCGAATTGATCAAAACAGGAGAATTCTTTATCTGGTTAAAAATCAACAAGGAGGCTATCTTGACAGATAAAAACGTCTTCCTCTGTGCCACATACATTCCCCCCTCAGAGTCACCCTACTTCAATGAAGAGAGCTTCTCCATTCTAGAGGGAGAGATTAGTCACTTTCAGGCCCAAGGCAACGTACTGGTCTGTGGAGACCTGAATGCTAGAACAGCAGAAGAACAAGACACTATTAACAGTCATGGGGATAAACACCTACCAGGAAGCAATAACCTTTCCCTCCCCACATACCCCCACAGAAACAACTATGACAAAGTGAAAAACAAAAACGGAGTACAGCTCCTGAGGCTCTGTCGAACACTGGGTCTGTACATAGTCAATGGCAGGCTGAGAGGAGACTCTTTTGGTAGGTACACCTACAGCTCATCCCTTGGCAGCAGCACTGTAGACTACTTCCTCACCGACCTAAACCCAGAGTCTCTCAGAGCCTTCACAGTCAGCCCACTAACACCTCTCTCAGACCACAGTAAAATCACAGTGTATCTGAGAAGAGCAGAACCCAACCATGAAGCATCACGGCCCAATAAATTACATGGTACTAAACAAGCCTATAGATGGAGTGCAAACAGTACAGACATCTACCAAAAAGCAATTAGTAGCCAAAAAATACAATCTCTCCTGGACAACTTTTTAGCCTTAACATTCTCCTTCAGCAATGAAGGTGTAAATTTGGCCGTTAGAAACATAAACTTTATATTTGACAAATTAGCCTCCTTGGCTAATCTAAAGAAGCATAAGAGCAAACCAAAAATAACAGATAATGAAAAATGGTTTGATAATGATTGCAAAAATCTAAGAAAGTCATTGAGAAATATATCTAATCAAAAACACAGAGAACCAGACAACAAAAATATACGCCTTCAATATGGGGAAACACTGAAGCAATACAAACGCACCCTAAGAACAAAAAAGGAACAGCACATTAGAAATCAGCTGGTTGGAATTGAGGAATCCATAGAATCAAACCACTTCTGGGAGAATTGGAATAAATTAAACAAACCTCATCATGAGGAATTGGCTATCCAAAATGGGGATATGTGGAGAAATCACTTTGCAAACCTCTACAGCAATATAACAAAGAGCCCAGAACAAAAAGATATACAAGAAAAATTACAAATCCTTGAATTAGCAGTCAAAGACTATCAGAATCCTGTAGATACCCCAATTACAGAAGAAGAATTATTGGAAAAACTATGCAATCTCCAACCCAAAAAGGCCTGTGGTGCTGATGGTATTTTAAATGAAATGATCAAATATACAGACCACAAATTCAAATTGGCAATACTCAAACTCTTCAACATTATCCTCACTGCAGGTATTTTCCCCGATATTTGGAACCAGGGATTGATCACACCAATCTATAAAAATGGAGACAAATTTGACCCAAATAATTACAGAGGAATTTGCGTTAACAGCAACTTGGGGAAAATTCTCTGCAGTATTATAAATAGCAGACTACATCATTTCCTTGACGAACACAACGTCCTGAGCAGAAGCCAGATTGGATTTCTAAAAAATTATCGTACAACAGACCACATTTACACCCTCCACACTCTAATTGATAAACAAGTTAACCAAAACAAAGGCAAAATCTACTCGTGTTTTGTAGATTTCAAGAAAGCATTTGATTCAATTTGGCACGAAGGTCTTTTTTATAAACTAATAGAAAGTGGTATTGGAGGGAAAACATATGATTTTATTAAATCAATGTACACTAAAAACAAATGTGCGGTTAAAATTGGCAACAAGCAAACAGACTTCTTCTCTCAGGGGCGGGGAGTGAAACAGGGCTGCCCAATAAGTCCAACATTATTTAACATCTACATTAATGAATTGGCAAAAACATTAGAAGAATCGGCAGCACCTGGTATCACCCTACACAACACTGAAATCAAGTGTCTGCTGTACGCAGATGACCTGGTGCTGCTGTCTCCCACTAAAGAGGGGTTACAGCAGCACCTAGATCGTCTTCACAGGTTCTGTCAGACCTGGGCTCTGACCGTTAACCTAAAAAAAACAAATATAATGATATTCCAAAAAAGGTCGGGAAATAAGGATGACAAATATAAATTCTATTTGGACACAGTTCTATTAGAACACACCAAAAACTACACATATCTAGGACTAAATATGAGCAACACAGGTAGCTTTCACATGGCTGTGAATGAGCTGAGAGACAAAGCAAGAAGAGCATTTTATGCCATTAAAAGGAACATCAAAATTGAAATTCCAATTAGAATCTGGCTCAAAATTTTTCAATCAGTTATAGAACCAATTGCTCTATATGGCAGTGAAGTATGGGGTCCACTCTCTAATAATGAATTTACTAAATGGGACAAACATCCAACTGAAATATTGCATGCAGAGTTTTGCAAGACTGTATTGCAAGTACAAAGAAAAACTCCAAATAACGCATGTAGGGCAGAATTGGGCCAATACCCCCTCCTCATTCGAATAGAAAAAAGAGCCATCAAATTTTACAACCATCTAAAAACAAGTGACCCTAAAACATTCCATCACACAGCTCTACAATGTCAAGAGATGAAACCAGAGAAGAGTCCCCTCAGCCAGCTGGTTCTGAGGCTCAGTTCACCAACCCAAACCAACCCCATAGAGCCTCGGGACAGCCCTCAGAAAATCTGGCCCAACCAAATCATCACAAAACAAAAAGAAAAATATATAACCTATTGGAAAGACACCACAAAAAATCAAAGTAAACTTCAATGCTATTTGGCTCTAAACAGACAGTACATGGTGGCAGACTATCTGACCACTGTGACTGATAGAAAACTGAGGAAAACATTGACTAGGTACAGACTCAGTGAGCACCGTCTGGCTATAGAGACCGGTCGTCACAGACAAACCTGGCTGCCCAGAGAGGACAGGCTGTGCTCACTCTGCTCCAGAGGAGAGGTAGAGACAGAGGTGCATTTCCTACTACACTGTGACAAATACTCAGACCTAAGAGCATATTTCTTTCCCAAAATTATAACTCAATACAAAGAATTTGAAACTATAAAAGATGAAGAAAAAATCAAATATTTATTGGGTGAAAAGCCAAAATGTGCAGTTTTGGCAGCCAAATATGTGTCCTCCTGCCACAACCTGAGGGACAGCCAGTGAAAAATGCAAAGTAATGTTGATAATATTTCCCATTTAGCTTAGTTTTGTTTTGTCTTTCATACCAGGTCATATGTCTTCTCAAGTCATATTGACACTGGTCTACTACTGTTGCTTTAATTTATTGTTGTTCTGATTAATATTGTTGTTGTAGTTGTTGTTAATGGTAATCCCATGTCCACTACTACTGTTATTATTGCTGTTGGTCCCACCATTTATTTATATATAAATATATATATATTTTGTATATATATACATATATATTTGATTTTGATTTTCGATATGTATACTTTGACAATGTAAGTAATAACGAACTTGCCATGTCAATAAAGTCAATTGAATTGAATTGAATTGAGAGAGAGACAGACAGAGAGAGAGAGACAGAGAGACAGAGACACACAGAGAGAGAGACAGAGAGACAGCGAGAGAGACAGAGAGACAGAGAGAGAGAGAGAGACAGAGAGAGAGACAGAGAGACAGAGACACAGAGAGAGAGAGACAGAGAGACAGCGAGAGAGACAGAGAGACAGAGAGAGAGACAGAGAGACACAGAGAGAGAGAGAGAGAGAGAGAGAGAGAGACACACAGAGAGAGACAGAGAGACAGAGACACAGAGAGAGAGACAGAGAGACAGAGAGAGAGAGACAGAGACACAGAGAGAGAGAGACACAGAGACACAGAGAGAGAGAGACAGAGAGACAGAGACACAGAGAGAGAGAGACAGAGAGACACAGAGAGAGAGAGACAGAGAGACAGCGAGAGAGAGAGACAGAGAGACAGAGAGAGAGAGAGAGAGAGAGACAGAGAGACACAGAGAGAGAGAGACAGAGAGACAGAGAGAGAGAGAGGTACAGGTATTTTAGAAAAGGTACAGGTATTTCCTGAATAAAATGTGTGTGCTTGATTCCCTGGGACAACACAGTATTATAAAAAGGGAAAAACAGGGGTGTAGGCTATAAAGCACACTAACTAACCCATCAAACATGGAGTGGAGGAGTCCTTTGACGAAGACCTGCTCCTTGTAGTGGTGGAAGCTGGCCAGCTGAGCTCCTAGAGCCTGGCAGAAGAAGTCAGCGTCTTCCCACGACCGCTTCATCAGGACCTTCTCGCTGTGGAACGCCTGAGGACCACAGTCAACAATGACACTACGTCGCCTTGACTACAGCATCTCCTTATCTGCGTTGGTTTTCAAGTGACAGCTAATGGGGCAACCTCTATCATTTGGAGAATTCCAGTGATCATGTCATACTCTCTCAGAGTGGTAGCATAAGCATTGCTTTTCACAACAAGTTAATAACTGAGGAAGACACGAGAAATACAGGAAAAGAGATAAAAGAGAAGAGATAGAATGGAGAGGGGAGAAGAGAAGGAAAGGCAGATGACCTTGTAACAGTGGAGCAGGCCGGAGTGTGATTCCCAGCCTGGAGGACAGGGGGCGTAAGCGTCAATATGGACTGTAGGGAACAGGACCTCCTGGTAACCACTGACGCTCTGTTTACACACTGACAAGGCCTTCTGGGATTTGCAGTCCTTCACTTCCCAGTGACCCAAGGCCTGGCCGCCTGTCATAGCCACACAGCCACCTGCACTGACTAGAGAGGGGGGGAGAGAGAGAGAAAGAAAGAAAGAAAGAAAGAAAGAAAGAAAGAAAGAAAGAAAGAAAGAAAGAAAGAAAGAAAGAAAGAAAGAAAGAAAGAAAGAAAGAAAGAAAGAAAGAAAGAAAGAAAGAAAGAGACTGAGCTGTGAGAAACAGATCCACAACGCCAAGCTAAGCATGCATTGGTTAGAGTGTTGGCACCACAGTATTTTATTAACTAAATGATGGGAATTCTACTTCAAAATCTTCCTGCCAATTCACCATAGCAACAGCATGATTAACGATGCTCTCACACTGACTGAAGGAAGCTGAGATTGTGAAACCTAAATTACACTTCAACTCATTAATCATAGGCAGCATCCCAAATGGTACTCTATTCGGCTATTCCCTTCACTGTGCACTACTAAAGTAGAGCACTACATAGGGAACAAGTTGCCTTTTGGGACTAAGCCACAGTGTGAAGTAAAGTGGGGGGGGGGCGAATGAAGGACAGTAGACAGCCGACACATCCACCTGGGGCTAAACTAACCCACAGCTTTGGCTGTCTTTCTGTTCTGTCTGTTCTGTCTCAGCCCTATTGCTGTCTAAGTGGAGCTGGTCTGTGTGATCGAGACCACATGCCAGTGGGGGAAAAAGGGAAGTGTTGACAGTGGAGTGGTCTGGAAGAACAGAGGTGAATAGAGGAAACACTCAATCCACGACGACAAAACAGTAGTGTTTACCCGGGAGACTATTGTTTATTGACATAGCGTAAGTTGAAGTTTGTCCCTATCCACTGATCCAGGGTCAGATTGGTTTCCTTACCCTACTGATTAGAGAGCCGTTGGAGCCGTTAGTATACATTGCTGGGTAATCTGACCCTGGATCTGTGGTTAAGGGGCAACTTCTACCTGGAACATAGAGTATAGGACGCTACAGCCCACCTCACCACGTCTCCCTTCCCTACCTGGCTGATGCCTGTTCCAGTTTGTATAGAGCAGGGGTAGGGTGGATCCGTTATGTCCCCCCAGCCAGCTGTACTCTCCATGGTTACCCTGGTCCTGTAGGGCCGTCCAGTAAAATACGCTACCGTTGGCTCCCATCTCACTCACCAGGCTGTTCAGAAAGGCCTGCTCAAACCTGCCATGGAGAGAAATCAACAATCATTCCTAAGAATGTATTCTTGTCACTCTGAAATATGGGAGTTCCCATTTGAGGTGTGTAAGAAATGGTTAAGATGAGAAGTCTAAGTCAGAAATCAGACCTGTTTTCCACTGTGACCAGAGGAGCCTTGCAGTAATAACCCTTGACAGCGTCTTCATAGCTCTGCTCGTGGCTCGTCACCATGTAGCAAGAGTGGCCCTTCCGCTTCCAATCCTGTGGGGAAGACATACAGGTGTAGGATCTTCATTTGAGGCAGTTTGCTACAGTAGGAAAATAACCCTCCACAGCAGCAGGAAACGTGAATTATTATGTGGATTATAATCAAAAGACATTGTGTGTAGGGGTTGATCCAAATTAAAGTGGAAATTACAAACTTTACAAACCTTTTTTAACCTCGAATACACTACAAGTTTGCATTTGCTGCTGTGCAGGTACATTCGAAGGAACAAACGAGTGATCAAATGAAGATCCTACATCTGTATCTCAGCTTGATTAAATTAATAAAAAAAATAAAAAAACATTATATGCGTGAATACCGCAGACACCATCCAGGAGTGAGAGCAGCCAAGACAATGCGCTGAATATACTGGAGTAGATAGACTAGAGGTGGGAGCCAGACTCACACATTACTCCATGTCTATACACACAGACACCTGAAAAGAATCTGGGCCGGTGTACAAGAATAGCAACAAGCTCAGGCGAGCCGGCCAAGCTGACTGGATTGTGTTACACTCCAAACATTCTGGCAGTAAGAGCCGCATAGTTTGGAATTAGCAGTAGATGGCAGTGGCTAATACAAGCAAACACACGTGGAGGATTGGGGTTAGGGGAACGGGGGGGGTGGAGGAGGGGGGGTTAGGGCTATGACTGGGCCCATCTGTTAGGACTGGAGGGGGCTTGGGGGGGGGGCTTTGGGAAGTGTCTTAGGGACAGGAAGTAGTAGTGTTTTGACAAGTGTCCTACATTTCACTCCCACCTCCCCATACACACTTGATGACCAATCGCAGCCAACACTTGCCGACACGTGCGTGTAGAAGGAATGTACACCAGTTCCTCCGCGATGAAGGAGATGCTCTCTTTATGTTGTCAAATCCCTTTCCAACTGAGGCCGTTTTCAATGAACACAGCTCGGGTGATTATGTGAATTTCACAACGTGGCCTGAATATAATCAAATACAGTCTCTGAAAAAAGTCTTTATTCTGTGATGTCCCATATTTTTATAGTGCCTATTGATACTACACCTCCAGGGCTATTTCCTGTCCGTTTTAGGACATGGTGAGCAGTGAAACAGCCCTTATGAGTCAATCTGCTTATGTCCTCGTAAACAGAGGTCACAACACCACATGACAGTCAGACAATACGTCATCTAGCTGTTGAATCAGCTCATTGTACTGAATGCAGAGCAGACTCGCCCTAAGCAGGGATCTGAACCCAACCAGGCTCTTTCACTGTAATGGTAATGCATGTCTGGATATGTGGAACGCCACTATTCTGACCACACAGCATTCCACGGATCCTCTGTCTGACAAAGGATGTATGGAATCAACAATGCATGGTGCCATGAAGTTCTTCTGGAAACAGTTGGGTTAAGATTGATAAGAGAGCTATGTTGAATTTCAATTTCACCTTCCATGGATATGGCAGATATGCATTCTTCTGCTCGGGGCTAGGACATATGCAGCTCTGATATCTTGTAGGGTTGATTATCAGATCATCTATGTGTGTGTGTGTGTGTGTGTGTGTGTGTGTGTGTGTGTGTGTGTGTGTGTGTGTGTGTGTGTGTGTGTGTGTGTGTGTGTGTGTGTGTGTGTGTGTGTGTGTGTGTGTGTGTGTGTGTGTGTGTGTGTGTGCCTACCTCAGGACAGCCCTCGTCCCATGCTCCAGTGGGGAGTAGGGACAGAAGTCCTGCTCTCCTACACACCGCAGGGAGCTTCTCATCGCATGGTGCCAACAGCCAGTTCCCCTCCTAGGACAATATTCAGTCAAATAAAGATGACGAACCAACCGCAAACTGTAGTCATACGTGACAAATAATTCAGTTGACTGTACCGTTATGTCAGTCTTGGCACAGAGCTGACTGTTGCTATGGGTAGGATGGTGCATGTGCCAGAGAGTGAGGTCGACTGGGGAGCCGTCTGACCACTCCACAGCTGAGGACGATAGCTTCTTTATCAGGCCGATCCACACCTCTGAGCCAGACCCTGAGACTACAGTACACACATATACATGTATGTAAATGTACACACACACACACACACACACACACACACACACACACACACACACACACACACACACACACACACACACACACACACACACACACACACACACACACACACACACACACACACACACACAACATACTTAGTTGATTTGTCAACATTAAAAAACAACTACCTAAAAGACAATACCCTCCCATGATCCTTTATGACGTCCACACTATCCCAGAACAGAGAACACACTATACACCGTCCCATGATCCTTTATGATGTCCACACTATCCCAGAACAGAGAACACACTATATACCACATACTAGAATATAGAACCCCAGATCCAGACTCACCGTTAGCCAGCAGGCCCAGCAACAGTTCTACATCAGATAGCGAGTGTAGGCTGGTGAGGTTGGCCCCTATGGAGTTACAGGCAGTGGAGGAGTCCTCCCAGCTCCCTGCCTCAGCCTCTGCCAGGGCTTTGTAGCAGTAACGGTTGTGGGCCAGCCAGCCCTCGGAACACACCGTGCGGTAGTACTGCCAGTTATCTGGGGGCGGGTGACGGAGCGGAAAAGAGACGAGAGGTAAGGGTCCAATTCAGCACAAAAACATTAGCACCTGTCATTCTAAGATTTAGGGGTAAAGAGAGAAACGGTCCAAGTATTTGGTATTTTGGTATTTTATTAGGATCTCCATTAGCTGTTGCAAAAACAGCTACTCTTCCTGTGGTCCACACAAAACATGAAACATAATACAGAATGACATAATACAGAACATCCATAGACAAGAACAGTTCAAGGACAGAACTAAATACTTTTTCCTTTAAAGGCACACGTAGCCTACATATCAATGCATACACACAAAAGAGTAATCTCGCATTGCCACTCTTCCAAGTGTCGTTCATCACTCTGGAGAAATATAAATGAAAGAAAGTAAATGGAAGTTCGGTCCGAGGTGGAAACATTCTCAAATGGAGGTGTACTACTTGAACTTGTCTAATAAGAACTCTCATCCTCCATTTTAAAACACTTCCAGCGTGTCATGCCTACTGAATCGTACACAACCTATGTTTTCTGTTATAGCCCTGTTCTAGCCCAGCGCGGAAGAAGCCGAGGTCAAGAGTTCATGTTCCAGGTGGAACCCAGCTGTTGAGCTGCTAGCTGAAGCTCCTCTCCCATTCTATTCGTAGGTTCATTCGAAAGACATTACTCACTGGAGTGACTCAGAACATCTTCTGTCACTGGAATAAATAACAAGACTTCTATCAGGAAAATAACAACCGAGCTGTGCCCAAATGCTGACCTGTTAGAGAAGGTTTTTCAGTACCATTCAACAGTTCTTGTTGGAGAGAACATCGTTTTGGAACATTACAGATGGATAATTCACCAGACGACTCTCGAGCCAGACAGAAACAATTGAGTCATCCGTATCAACCAAAACAAACAGCCAAACGTTGCTCATGGTTATACAGTTTGACCTGTTAGAAAGGGCTGTTCAGAACTGTTAACAAGTACTAGTTGGAGACTGTGTATAAGAATATGACAAATTGGACAGCTCACCAAGCCCTCTTGAGCCAGACAGAGACAGCTGACTCAAGTACCAAACACAACCAAACTCTGTGCATCAGTCCCAAATAGCACCCTATACCCTACATAATGCACTATTTTTGACCAGAGCCCTATGAGCCCTGGTCAAAAGTAGCACACTATATAGGGAATAGGGTGCTATTTGGGATGCAGATTTATAATTCCCTAGGCCCTAGAGCCAGACAGACCTTTTTTATCAGCTTCTACATGTAATCACTACCTATAAACCACAATGTAAAGAGGTTACTGTGAATCTGACAGTAGCTTACAGGCAGCTCGGTGGCAAGTAAAATTCTGTACGTCATATAACAGTAGACCTACTGTAATATAAATACAGTATCAAAGCAAGTACTGTGTAATAACACACAGTACAATACCTTAACATATACTGTATTATACTGTATTATACTGTAAAAAAAAAAAGAAAAAAAAAAGTGAACGCTACCGTAATCGGGATGAATGAATGAATGGATGAATTCATGAAATTCATTGAGGGGAGGGGTTTCTATTTCACAGCATTTTACAGTAGCAAGCAGGTTGGCTGCTAGGTAAAGTGTTCACACATTACAGTATATTAATTACAATTTGGTGTTTTATATCACTTACACTTCTAGAGGCCTTAACAAAGGCTTCCAAACTGGCAGTGACTACAGTGCAAAACAGAACAAAAGGACAAGGTTTAAGACTTGCTGCCACTCCAATCTGTCCCCTACTGTATCTGTCCCCTACTGTGGGGCACTATAACCACATAGGAGTTAAACTGCTACAGCATTCTCCCTTCCAGGTGCAAGAAATATAGCCTATTACAAGGCACGCCTCAAAATATGTTAATTAGCCAGAAACAACACTACCATGCACCCACTAGTGGTCTAAAGGTTTTTGGCACTCCAAAGATGAGGGACAGTACTCTATTCTGTGGGTTGGAATTACAGTACCATTCGAAATACAGCAATTCTATGCCCCGCCCACAACATTTTCACACAATGCACCATCATTTACAGTATGCTGCAGCAAAACATTTCATAGTATTTCACTGTTGAAAATACCCCAAATTACTGTATAATTTACAGTTTTATGTTACAGTGCAGATTATTAATCATTTCTTGTAGTACAATGGCTGAGCACTGAGGCAACAATAGACTGAGCGCCAGTCTGTTTGTGCCATCATGCCAACTCTTTGTCTCTCATTGTCATGACAAACGCTGTTTTGCACAAACAGATATGGGACCAGGTTAGGGCCACAATATGAAACATATAGGACCATTGACGTCTTACCTAGTGGCTCAGCTCTCCTGGTGTCATTGGGGGTCTTCTTACAGATGTAGGGTAGAGCAGACTCACAGGACAGACTCTGCCACTGGTGCCCCCCTGAGGCTGAGTTATACACTCCACACTGCCTGTTGTCCTGCAGAGGGCTGGATGATAGGCCTGGGAGAGACCAACACGGGTAACGGGGGAGTTACAGGTAGAAAGGGAGAAACGTTGGTCTAGTTTCAAACACACATTTCTGGCTCCCACCACTGCTACAGCAGGAACTTCTTGATTCTCCCCGCTGAGATCCAAATGGACTGGACCGGTTTGAGCAAAATGGCCAGAAACTCCACTTCAGAGGGCTACATGAAGCTATTACATCTTATTACTAACGCTAATGCTGTTCATTCACATCTTAAAGGGGGAATCTGGGCCTTGGAGTGGGAATGAAAAGGCGGGAGAGCAGCCCAAGTCTCTTACCCGAGGTGAAGTTAACCAAGGCCAGAGGAGCTCCATCAGACCACTGCCACCCTGTTCTCTCACTCAGATGGTTCAGTCCGATCCACACCATCACCCCCACGTCAGCCAACCGCTCTGAAAGACACAGAACCCCACACATGAACACCACTAACTCTGGGCAAAACGTCTTGTCCTTTCTCCAACCTGAATAAGCAAAACTATGAACACAAGTCCGTTTTAAGGCATAATACCGCACCCAAGAGTTTATAGTTTATACAGTTTATACCGTATGTGTAGCTCAGACCATACCACCCACCTTGTCTCCTTTCCTGACTAAAAGTTTAAATAAAGTTTTAAATGTTTAGATAGAACTATTAAATATAGTGATAAAATAGTTTTATGTACCTCTGATGTACATCTGTTCAGTGAGGTCAGTGATGCTGAGTAGACTTCCTCCCTGGGCCAGGCAGGAGGAGTAGGCCTGGCTCCACGTCAGGATGGTGTACAGGTTGAACTGGTAACACGCACGGCTCTCCTGGTTCGAGTCCCAGAACGTATCGCAGCTCAACTCTGGAGGCAGAGACAAAGACATTTGAATATTATCATGGTTGTGTTGTATCGAAGAAATTCGATCAAACCCACACCGTACAATACTGTTGTGTGTGTGTGTGAGTGTGCATCACCTTGACTGGGACAGAAGCCCCATTTCTCATCCTGGTCGTATCGATTGGTGGTGGCACACCAGCGATGGTGGTCCTCGCGCCCCTCTGCCGTGCACTCAGAGTACCACTTGTTGTTATATTTGAACGGCAGGGCACAAGGCATGCCGTGGGCATTACCCAGCAGTGTGTGGATCTCTACGGAGAACAACATTGTCACCGCCACCTTCTTTGGGCTCATGTTCACGGTTATATAGTGAGTCCGTTTGTTTTCTTATGTAAGGGATGAGCAGCATTTGCATGGCTGCATTAACATCAAACCAACTGTGCCTCAATGAAACTGTCTGTGTAGAAAGAGGTCAGTCAGTACATGTCACGACTACAATATACTATGTATGCTAGTGATGCGCGGGTTGACTCGTAACCCGCGGTTATATCCGCAGGGCGGGTGGGTTTAGTGTCATGAAATATTGTGTGGATGAAGGACGGGTTGAATAAAGAGAAAACGATGCATTAAAAATCCATAAATGTATCCTTCTTATGCAATTCATATGTATAGGCTACAATGAGGTTTGTCTTTTATTTGTTTTATCTGGCGTTAGTGCGTAGGCTAGCCTAAGCCTAAACATTAGGGCCTAACCGTAGAGCGCCAAATACGAACACCGATTGCCAGATGTTTAATTCGATAAGAAAATAGAGAGTTCAAATGAAATGGAGGGGAGGGCCAGAACAGGTATCTAATGTTTGGGAAAGATTTGGTGAAGTGCTAAAAGTGGATTACAGCAGTGCCGGCGATGATATGCGTGATGATGGTGAGGCTCTATACAAATTTGAGTCACAAGACAGGGACTTCAAAATGGCGCGTCTAGGGAACTGTACTGTTCAGACAGGTTAAATGTGATAGCAGCTGAACTGGACACTGACTGTAGGTCGAGAACTTCTCATAGTCTAACAATGTTAACTTCTGCTAAATGAATTATTTATTGCAGTAAAACGATACACCGATAGTGACGGGGGGAAAAATCGATATGGCAACATATCGGGATACTCTTTTTGACGACTTATCGTATCGTAAGCAATGTTTTTGGAACAGTATTGAATTGCAATACATATAGAACCGTGAGAATCGCAATACATATCGTATCGGCACTTATGTATCGAGGAGGTCAAAGAGCTGGCAGTGTGGTGCCAGGACAACAACCTCTCCCTCAATGTGAGCAAGACAAAAGAGCTGATTGTGGACTTCAGGAAAAGGTGGGCCGAACAGGCCCCCATTAGCATCGACGGGGCTGTAATGGAGCGGGTCGAGAGTTTCAAGTTCCTTGGTGTCCACATCACCAACAAACTATCATGGTCCAAACACACCAGCACAGTTGTGAAGAGGGCACGACAACACATTTTCCCCTTCAGGAGACTGAAAAGATTTGGGTCATTTTAACAGCTTTTAATTTTCTTAAAACCGGTCAAACTGATGTAATTTGGAAATTCTGCAAATTGCATTTTCTCCCCGGTCCCTAAATGTCTTTGCTCTGCAAGAGAAGCAGAAACTAAAGAGAATAGAGAAAACAAACTTTATCGACGTCAACTACATTGAAGCATTTATTCTATACATTTATGACATTATTCTGATGATTTGGTCTTCTAGGGCAACAAGTAATGACAGAAGAGAAGCTGCACGTAAAGTATCTAATTACAGACAAGTTCATTGACTGAAAAATAGCCTACCTAAATGTAAGGATATTATAAGCAGTAACATATGCCGATCTAAAAAGGCTTGTCAAAAAATCATTCCACCTTCTCTGACTGTACAGCGCTTTTTCTATATTTGCGGGTTAGGGTCGGGTGCGAGCCTCGGATTTTCAAGTTATCATATATAGTTGGGCGGTTACGAATGGGTTATTAGCAATTGCGGGCGTGTGCGGGTGAACAAACAGCTGACCCACGCATCACTAATGTTTACTACTTACCCTCATAAGGATAGGAACATGGCCCCTCCCCCGGGGTAGAGTACCTCCGCCACTGATGATAACTGGCCCTCTTGACCACCACCAGGCGTCCAGCCACGGACAGCTTCAACTGGGACGCCCCGTACAACGTATTCCCATTGCACCTCCACCACAGGGTCCGGAGGGGTGAGTCACACTCGAAGGTGCCCAGGGGCTGGGTGGAGTCGCTGATGTTCAGGCCCAGACAGAGGCTGCTACCCAGATTGAAGAGGCGGTGGCGAGACACCCACTTCCACAGCATATGGCGGGTGGGCCTCTCACAGCTCTCCAGGACCAGGTTAGAGGAGGAGGAGGAGATGCAGCGCTTCAGCTGGGTACTCTCCATGATGAACAGACCCTTGTCTGGGAATAGAGGGATTGATGGATGGAAATGTAGGATAGTGGTGAAGAATAATAGCATCTTGTACTGTAAACTTTACTATGCTCTCTACGACACCAATATTGGTGTCTGAGCACTAAAAGGCCCTGTCTTAAGGCTTCCGTCATGCTTCGGTTCTGCTGGACCGAACGAGTGTGCTCGCATACTCCCTTAAAAGACCTTTGCTTGAAAAACGAGGAAAAAGTACTGTTTGTCCAACTTGAGAAACCATAGCCAGTATACACTTCCTCATAACAGTCAGAATTGATAAAAAATAAAAAATAAAGATATCTGTCATTAATTTTGACGTTTTTATCGAGATCTTGCGCAATTTTAAATCTAACTATGATGTTTGGTGCAGTATTTCTCAAGTTAAAAAAAATGGCATGAATACGAGTCATCTATTGTTGAATGGCAACAAACACTTTATTGAAGAATCCCTACTGTTGACCAATGACAGATGATGGGGCGTAAACGTCGCCCCCCGAACTTCGGCATGCCTCGAGAAACTGTTTTGTGTGCACGAACAGTCGAAAAAAAACGTGCCGAAGACCAAAACGCACAAAAACTTCACAAATGATCGTCATAATATATGCACGTATTGTTCCGAACTGTTTATTGTTCAGGGGCCTATCCGTGTCATTCTCCTATACACATGTCTGAAACAAGTGTGAATGTTTATAGGCTGCTCAAATGTATTATTAGGCCTACGCATAATAACATTACTATAACAACATTACCACTAGCCAAGATTGTCATATCCGATAAACATTTAAAGTTCAATGAGACTGGAGACTGGAGTTCAGGTCATGGACAGGCCTACTCTCTGTGCCCAACCAAACAACATGTCTGAGCCTGTCTCTCTCTCTCTCTCTGTGTATGTGTGCCTAGTTAAATAAAGGTTACATTAACATAAAATAAAAATGTGTGTGTCCTCCTGTCATTCCTTTGGCATAATTCCATGACCCAATTTGAGCTCTCTCCTGTCTATACCAGGCAAACATGCCCTCTACAGCCTACAGTTGCTATACTGTGCAAACAGTCTATCCATTACCTTTACCTGACCCTAATCTGTCCGTCCCTTTACCCATAACAGCATCAATGTTGATGTTTTATTCTTTCTGACCTGTCCAATCTGCATCAGAAGCCTGGTCACATGATGAGTCCATTCATTAATTGATCATGCATAATAAGGGCAACATGTTCTTATTACGAAACCATTTTGCAGTACTTCCAGATTACACAACAATTCAACTATCTTTTCTTATATTGTTTATTGTATTTTTCCATAATCGAAACCGAGAATAATACAACGCATCTCGCCATGCATCTAACGGCGCAGCGCTGTAGCCTACAGAAGCCTATGCAAATATCCTGTCTTGCACATACAGTATACCACACTTGCGTACACAGGAGTTTTTCTTATTGTAGACTTTCTTGTCCTGACTTGCATGACTGACCTATCATTTATAATTCTTGAAAAAAAAACTAAACAGTAGGCTACTAGTGGACACATTTTGATGTTCGATGCAGTCTGAGCTGGACTTACTGTAGAGTTCGGAAAGATCTTTTTTCTCCAACACCACATCGTCTTCAATCACACAGTTGCAGTTATTCACAAAGACTATTGCAAAGATTAACAAGAGCACTCCTAAAGATTCTGTACAGCGTGATAAATATATTCTCATTTCGACGACAAGTTGCGGAATAAAAAGGCAGGAGTTGGAACATTCCTTGGTTGTTTTTCTCGTCAAGAACTTTCCGAAAGTTTGGGTAATCGCGACGTCACGGCCCAAGGTCTCTGCGGGGTAGTAAAGGCAGCATAGCCTACATTTCTTCCAGACAATTTTTGGGCGGGGGTCGGCTTTTATGGTTTTTATACACGTTTTAGAAGAAAATTTCTAGTCTATTTCAAATAATACTCAACAATAGGTTTACATAATTTACACTCAACGATAACAAATCAAAACATGACGAACCTGATGACGTGGCAACAACTCAAAAGTTCAACTTTATTTTTTGCGCCATACATTAAAGTTAATCAATTATTCTTCTCAAAATTATTCCAATCAAGATTACATAATTCAAGGCTCAGCCTCGACTCAAAACCCAAAACAAAACATTCATAACACAAAAAACATGAAACATCATTGCAGTAGTATCAAACCTACTCAGCTTATTCTGTTTTAGGCTACCTATGTCCCAACCCAAAGTCTATGAATAAAAGTAAAGATGTAGGTTCTTAATTTGAGCCAGTTTGCTACATCAAGAAAATAACCCTGCAGCAACCAGAAATGTAAATTATTATGTGGATTACAATTAATGGACAAATCTAACATTTCAAAGCGGGAAATTACAAACTTCAGAAACCTTTTTAAACCTCAAATACACTACAAGTTTTACATTTCCTGCAACAGGGTGATCAAATTAAAATCCTACATCTGTAACAACCTAAATGGGAAAATCCAGTGTTCAGTTCAGCAGAGCGTTTGTACCAGAGACAACTTTAAGAGCAGCAAAATCAAAGTCATTTCATGTAGAGATGATTCATAGCTAGACATTCCATTGTCTGTCTGCTGATATGAGATAGCATCCCTGAAGAAGATCCAGACCTTTTGGAGTGATACAATGTTGCACATTGTGGTGATTGCAATTTGTCCTTACACCACAGACATACACACACACACTTGCATACACATGCACACACATGCGCACATTCACGCACACACACACGCACGCACACACACACACACACACACACACATAACACACATAGATACTATACAACATAAACATCTCCACAACTGCCCTAACGGACTTCCAGTGCACTCAACTGCTGGTAAATATTTTACATATAAAAGCTGATGTCATCATCAGTAGCCATCCATTGAATGAATATCAACTTTCGGTCCCCCTGCGCTTTTATAAGTTACATTTTTAAACGTTGATGTCGAGCTTCTAAACAGAGGGTTTGTACCCTGTGGAGAAAGAAAAAAAAACAGTTTAACAGTAAATTATACAAGAATGTCAAAGTAACTGACATGAGACAGAGCAAATGAGGATAAGGACACCATCTTACCGACTGCCATTTAGCCTTTGCCCTCTCGGCCTCAAACTTGGCGACCTCATTGCGGTCGTGGACTGAGATCAGCAGCTTCCACACCCCCAGCAGGATGAGGCCGATGGTGAGGATGGACAGAGAGACCCCCAGTACTATCATAACTATGTTGGGGGGCTCAGGACAGTCTGGAGGGATGGAGAGAGAGAGAGAGAGAGAGAGAGAGAGAGAGAGAGAGAGAGAGAGAGAGAGAGAGAGAGAGAGAGAGAGACAGACACACAGTTACGTCCGTAGTCATCACAGAGACACTTTTTCGAGGTGTAATTGTAATAGCAAGTTTTGTTAGCACACTTACATGCTGACCAGACCGGACACGTCGCGTGCGCGAGCGTCGCAAAATAAATTTAGAAATCCATGTTATTCAATTATTGCACCCACACTGCTTGCGCTCCAACGAGAGTCTGCGACACCAAGGGCTAAAATAGATGTCGTTCCTATTTCTGACGCAGATCGCGCTCCAAGTCCTGCCTCTCCCATCTCCTCATTGGTTTATAGAAGCAGGTACCCACGTGCCATCTCCTCATTGGTTATACCCACGTGGGTGATAGAAAGACGAACTGTTTTGCCGGTAGTCGTGGTAATACAATGAAAGTTTAGATGCGATCACTATATAATTTAAACGATGAAAAAGCCTGGAAGGAGGAGAGATGACTAGAAACGATTCGGTTGGCCGTTTTATATGTGGATTAATTGTGGGAGTAGAGATCCTTGTGCATTTCAGGTAAAATAACAACTCAATGTTTATATCCCAGGACAAATTAGCTAGCAACAGCAAGCTAGCTAAATAGGACAAATTAACGTTAGCTAGCAAGTGCAAGCTAACTAGCTAAATTACCATACATGTTTAATGCTTTTTGACCTGTCCCCAAATTAATGTCATTGGTTCAGAGTTTGTTTTGATATTTTAACCTGCGTGTCGTGATCGCGTTTGGTGTGGGGGGGGCAAAATACATTTACGCGCAGCCGATTTGGGCAAGGTGTTAGCCCTTGGTAACGCAGACGCTCGTTGGCGTGCGCGAGCAGTGTGGGTGCAATAATTGAATAACATGGATTTCTAAATTTATTTTGTGACGCTCGCGCACGCGACGTGTCCGGTCTGGTCAGCATGTTTGCGAGATAAATTCGTTGATCATTACAGTAACCGTTACCCTGGTTGTGATGGAAATTGAGAACTTTTATGCTAATGTTATGAATATATATTTTATATTGGTCACATGATGAGTCATTACAGTGATCAGACTCATCATTTGCTCCCGAGTGGCGCAGCGGTCTAAGGCACTGCATCTTGAGGCGTCACTACAGACACCCTGGTTCGATTCCAGGCTGTATCACAACCGGCTGTGATTGGGAGTCCCATAGGGCGGCGCACAATTGGCCCAGTGTCGTCCGGGTTTGGCCGGGGGTAGGCCGTCATTGTCAATAAGTATTTATTCTCAACTGACTTGCCTAGTTAAATAAAGGTAATAAAAAATATAAAAAATAATGTGGAAACAGATCATTGGGAATTCCGTTTCCAATGTTTCCCACTGAGAAATTCACCTCTGCCTGTTCACGGACTTACGGCCCCATCAGATTCACTAAGACCCTTTACCAGTTGCACTCGTTACTTCCCGGAAAGGACTGTATAAAACGATTCACCATGAATGTCTACTTTCACTTAAACCTCTGGCCTCCTTCCTTCGCATACACGACCTTCATCCTCTCACTGTCCATACCCTTATGTGAAGTTCAAAAACGTCTCGGTGAATCCGTCCCCAAGGTGTGGCGTTGAACTTACCGTACGTCTTTAGATTATACACAGTGCTCCCTATGTCTCCAGCCACCACACTGAACGAGATGAAGCAGTTGTTCTCACTCTTTAGGGTACACAGCGTGGACCGGCTCTCGTCGTATTCTGAAAAGGAACGTGGACACATGCACAGCTATGAAGATGGGATGAATGAACACGCCACATATCAACTTCCCTCTGCATTGTAATAGGACGTAAGAGGATACCCTCCTCTCTATTCTGCTACCAATATGATTTCCATATCAAAGGCCAAGATCTATGTTGTGTGAATGTGTGTCTGTGTGTGCGTGTCACACCATTGCATTTCACATCTGAGTCCTGAAGATCTGGTGCGATGATCAGATACACCTCTCAGCTTGCATTAGTGTGAGCGCGTTCAAAATAAGCTCCCCTTGAAAGGAACAAACCCGCAAGAGTCAGTTCCTTGTATTTTCAACCAGCAGCACAATAGCCTCGTCTGTAGGATATGGTAAATAATATGTTCCCCTTTGTCTAGTGTCTGATGAACACTGGCCTCAGACAGTGTTCTGATGGAGAGGGAGAGGGTTGAAGAGAGAGAGTGAAGACAGGGGCAAAGAGAGACACTTGATGCAGGACGGGCCAGCATACCTCCAGATCTCTGACCCAAGAGGGAACTTTACATGCTAGTGTGTTTAGTACCAACGCGGGGCAAACAGCGTGGGGTGATCATATTAAAAAGGTAAGAGAAAGGGCCAGACAAGGGAAAGTTCCCCTCAGAAACTTCTTCATCAAGGTTGGCAAGGAAACAGTGTACCATTGTTGGATCCAGACCTTTTGGAGTGATACAATGTTGTACATTGTGGTGATTACAATTTGTCTTTACACCACACACACACACACACACACACACACACACACACACACACACACACACACACACACACACACACACACACACACACACACACACACACTTGCATCAAGCCTAGCAATCACACATTTGATTAAAACAAGTGGTCAATCTGGACAGGTCTGTGTAATGCTGTTTCTGCTGTCACTCTCTCTCTAGTTCTCATTTCACTCTTCACAAAATTCATTTGAATCGTATCAGTCATGATTCGGCTACTCGTGTCTATAAACGGTTCGGACAGAAAGGAGTAACTAACCTGTGGAATTGTTGACAAAGACGTGAGGCACGCTGCACCTCTGGACGCACTCCTCTGTGGCCTCGTCTTCTGCTTGTAGATGACACTCCACACAGGTCCTGAGGAACACACACACATACACAGCATCTGTCACGTGTTGAGTGCTGACCTTAAGAGGAGGGTTATTTGTGTTCCCTGATAAAGAGTGAACAGAAGAAGCCTTAGCCAGATTTCAGTTTGTTCCCAAGGTTGCTCTCTCTCTCTCTCTCTCTCTCTCTCTCTCTCTCCCTCGCTCTCTCTCCCTCTCTCTCTCTCTCTCTCTCTCTGTGTGTGTGTAGTCTAGCACATAATGGTGTTGTCAGATGGACTGTGTGTGACAGGTCCTTTACAATGGAGAAAGGAAATAGTCCAGCACTGTTGTTGGCTGTCTTTTGATGCCCTCAGGAACAAGCAGACAAATTCAGACAAGATGAGGTGAACACTATGTCCCAGTACTGAAAATAGGCAACAAACCTGGCTTGGATAAAAACAACAACCATTAATCAACGTAAAGACCGGCAAGAATCAATTAGTTAAATAAAAAGCAAAGGGCTTCTCAATATTGTAGGTAAACATGATTGGTTATTATTGGACCTCAAAACAGTTTCTGCTGAACATGACCCAGGTTTCACACGATGTGGGCTAGTGTGGAACATGACCCAGGTTTCACAGGATGTGGGCTAGTGTGGAACATGACCCAGGTTTCACAGGATGTGGGCTAGTGTGGAACATGACCCAGGTTTCACAGGATGTGGGCTAGTGTGGTCTAAACATTTGCTATAAGTGTTGGCATCTCATCACTTTCAGTACCGTATTTGTTTGCTGTACTGTCTACAGTCGCTGTTGCCATTCCTGAAACAGAAATCCTACAGTGCCTTCAGAAAGTATTCACACCCCATGAGGTTTTCCACATTCAGAATTTTGTGTCACTGGCCTACACACAATATCCCATCATTTCAAACTGGAATTATGTTTTTACAAAATGGTACTAATTAATTCAGGATGAAAAGCTGAAATGTCGTGAATCAATAAGGATTCAACCCCTTTGCTATGGCAAGCCTAAATAAGTTCAGGAGTAAAAATGTGCTTAACAAGTCACATAATAAGTTGCATGAACTCACTCTGTGTGCAATAATAGTGTTTAACAGGATTTTTGAATGACTATTTTGAATGACTAATGACTATCTCATCTCTGTAACCCACACGTACAATTATCTGAATGGTCCCTCAGTCAAGCAGTGAATTTCAAACACAGATTCAACCACAAAGACCAGGGAGGTTTTCCAATGCCTTATTAATTACCCTTTGGATGGTGTAGCAATACACCCAGTCATTACAAAGATACAGGTGTCCTTCCTAACTCAGTTGCTAGAGAGGAAGGAAACCGCTCAGGGATTTCACCATGAGGCCAATATTGACTTTAAAACAGTTACAGAGTTTAATGGCTGTGATAGGAGTAAAATGAGGATGGATCAACAACATTATAGTTACTCCATAACACTAACCTAAATGACAGTGAAAAGAAGGAAACCTGTATAAAATACAAATATTACAAAACATGCATCCTGTTTGCAATAAGGCACTAAAGTAAAACTGTTAAAAATGTGGTAAGGAAATTAACTTTATGCCCTGAATACAAAATGTTATGTTTTGGGCAAATCCAACACAACACATCACTAAGTACCGGTCTTGATATTTTTAAGCATGGTGGTGGCTGCATCGACAAGGACTAGGGAGTTTTTTGAGGGATAAAACTTAACGGAATAGAGCTAAGCACAGGAAAAATCCTAGAGGAAAACCTGGTTCAGTCTGCTTTCCAACAGACACTGGGAGACAAATGCACCTTTCAGCTGGACAATAACTGAAAACACAAGGCCAAATATACACTGGAGTTGTTTACAAAGACGACATTGAATGCTCCTGATTGGCCTAGTTAGTTTTTACTTATATTGGCTTGAAAATCTATGTCAAGACTTGAAAATGGCTGTCTAGCAATGATCAACAACCAACTTGACAGAGCTTGAAGAATTTTTAAAAGAATAATGTGTAATCCAGGTGTGCAAAGCTCTTAGTGATTTACCCAGAAAGACTCACAGCTGTAATCACTGCCAAAGGTGATTCTAACATGTATTGACTCAGGGGTGTGAATACTTATGTAAATTAGATATTTCTGGATTTAATTTTCAACACATTTGCAGAAATGTCTAAAAACATGTTGTCACTTTGTCATTATGGGGTAATGTGTGTAGATGGGTGCGAATTTGTATTTATTTAATCCATTTTGAATTCAGGCTGTAACACAACAAAATGTGGAATAAGTCAAGGGGCATGAATAGTTTCTGAAGGCACTGTATATTATTACACATTGGGAAACTGGACAGGTGTGTGTTCTTCTTACCTAGCAGAGCTACAGGAGTCTCCACAGGTAGGGCACCTTTCACAGGTGTCTCCAGAGGCTCCGGGCATGGAACACACACACTTCCCGCACACACACTTCCCCCGTCCGCTGCACAGCACTCCGTCCTCCGACACACACGTGTCCCTGCTGCTGCTGCAGTTACAGTACTCCCCCATCCAGCCGCTATGACACACACACTCGCCGCAGTCACAGTCCCCGTGACCTACACACACACACACACACACACATTAGCACGCAAGAAAGTAACTACAGTATATCCTGCTGGTCATATGTTATATTACTGAGTCATTGTGATGTCAGTACATTATTTGTTTTCATCAAAAGAGGAAGAGGTGAAACCACAACGCTCGTCATGAGAGTCCGTGTTTCGACCGTACGTACACACCTCCACAGAGTAAACCTCGGAACCTCACACACGAGAAGTCGTCACACTCGCAGTAGGCCCCGTAGACGCGTCCGAAACTAGACGGGTGACACACACACTGGCCGCAGTAACACTCCCCTTGCCCGCTACAGGACTCCGCAGCGCCACTGGCCTTGCAGTTACTGCTCTGGGCGCTCTCCTCCGTACACTCACACTTGGAACCCATGTACCCTGGATCACACAGGCAGGAGCCACACTCTAGAGATCCCCGGCCCAGGCTGCAGTGGCTGCTGTTGGGCTCGGGGGTCTGGTGACAGGCACAGGAGCACAGGGACTCCAGGTCTATCTCCAGGGGGTCCTGAAAGCCCACCGGTTTGATGAGGAAACGCTGGGGAACGTCGAGACACTCAGAGAGTTCTACAGTCACGTTGAAGGAGACCTGGGAATCACAGAGATTGAAGGGTGGATGTTATAGCATACATGCATTGAGGTGGCTGGTATAGTCAGTCGGAAACTTGTTTACGACAATATGAAAATTGAGGAATATTGTTCTTTAATATCACTGACCAACTGACGAGCAAAATGGGAACAAACCGTGTCTCCAGCTTTGACGTTGGAGCATCGTTTCTGTCCAGGTAGTACCGTGCCATCCTGACAGATCGCTGTGAAGGAGATCTGTAGATCCTCCGTGTCTCCTAGTACCTCCAGCTCTATCTCAGACCGCAGCTCCTGGAAACACAAAGGTAACCTATAACGGGGCCATGGTCAGGTCCTAGACCTCGTGAGGGAAGAGTTCAGGTAAGTGTTTTTTTTGTAGTTTATTCAATGCTGTATTTTACCTCACACTCAATGGATTATGCTGTTTCTTTAGTGTGTGTGTGTGTGTGTGTGTGTGTGTGTGTGTGTGTGTGTGTGTGTGTGTGTGTGTGTGTGTGTGTGTGTGTGTGTGTGTGTGTGTGTGTGTGTGTGTGTGTGTGTGTGTGTGTGTGCGTGCGTGTGTGTGAAAGAGAGAAAGGGAACCATTATAAGCTTCTGCAACCACTGACTTACTACACACTTTTTAAGTCTACAGTATGCTCCAACACTGCTAAGGTTTACTCAGCTGGGCCTATTCATTCCTAGTCTTCCACTATATTGGTAAGTCCCTTTCTCTGAGTGGTTTGAGTCATGATCCCTGTAACTTCCCAGGTATTCCGTCAAGCTCCCAGGTATCTCAGGTGTTAGTAGCCAATCACCACAGGGTATAGTGAGGTAGATATGACTCTAATATAACTCTTTCTCTAAGTGAGCACAGTGTTGACAGAGTACTTGACATTTTTATCCTTTCAGTTCCTTCAGGCCTTTGGGGAAGATGTGGTCTGTGTGATGCTTGAGAGAAACAGCTTGAGCTGAGACACAGTGTACTCACGCGCAGTGTACTAGGAGGAGCACTAAATCAATATCTAGCTATCACAAAAATAAGCTACATCGGTAATGTGGCTAACCTCTCAATAGCTTTCACATAAAGTATGTGCTGTACATTTCTTATTATGCTAGATGCTAGATGCTAAGTGCTTTGCCATTAGCTCGGTGTTGAATAAAGCTCTCAGTGAAGCCCCTTGGCATAGCTAGAGGGGCCAGACGTGACTTGGCTATGGTAGGCTGTTCAGGAAGTGTCTGATGAAGTGATTAGAAGCACACGCACATACACACACACCCTCGTGCATACACTCGCACACACACACGCTGCCTGTGGGCCTGAAGCCAATAGGGATTAGACTGTAGGGAGGAACACAAAGCCACGATAGAGGATCAAACAGCAGGGGCGAGTACAGACCTGCTGACAGCATACCGAGGTGCAGAGAGGAGAGGAAGAGAGGGGGGAAGGAACGGAGAGACAGGGATGAGAGAGAGGAGGGAGAGGGGTGGTGGGGAGAGGAGGGAGAGAGAAGAGATAAACAGAAAGGAAAAATCTAACCCGAGGGAGCTATTCAGAGGTCACTGTGTCCATGTACTCCGCAAGTCTCAATAGTCCTGCTAACTAACAAACACACTGTACACCCACAGTGACAGAATCGTATTCTCACTTTATACGCCGTCACAATCAGTTCCAGGATGTTCCTTGAATCTGATTCCAGAACCCCCACCGTGGCACCAGGTATGAAATTTGCATAGTTCTGTGATAAAACACACAACAGACACACTGTTACTGTTCATGTAGGTTGGTCGACCAGTCACAGCAACTATCATAAGGAAATAAGTTCAACCGAAAACAGGAAGAAGAGAGCGCTTGTTCCAACACGTCCACTGAGAGCCCTTAGCGAATCAAACATGATAACCTCAACGATACACAGAGATATATGTTCCTTCTCCATTCCATAACCCGGCTTACCGCATACCTCGTTTCAACCCGGTGTTTTCTTACAGGTAAACGTCACATTGCCGTTTGGGAAAAGGACAATGGAGGGAGAAGGAGAAGTTCTCACCTCGTAGTTGTGTTTCTGATTTTCCGTCACAGCGAATATAAGCAGGATATTGTTCTCCACCAGTTTATCCATCAGCTGTCCCAGAGTTGGGTATTCCTGGATGGACAAAGTCAGTATTTTAAAACCTAAGACTATCGCATTTTATCCCAATGAATGAAACAGTTACATGTATTTCTAAAGCCCTTTTCACGTCAACAGTAATAAAAAGGGATTTACAGTCACCCGGCCTAGACCCCAAAGAGCCAGTAGTCTTTACAGTAAAGGGACACTCCTTCACCATGGATAGGAATGACAGCCACGTTATAGTATCATAAACAGTGAACCCTTGTACTACAACCCCAGTCATAGAAACAATGAATGAATCTGATGTGACTGTCCCCTTACCAGATGGGCAGCCATAGAGTATTCATTGTTGCTGTCCAGATGGCACTCTCCGTCGTTAGGGACGACGATGCCTGACATCTTGCTGTCCATCCCAAAGTGAGAGTCGGCGTCGCTCACAAACACCAGCAGGCGCATGGAGTCGTTCCTCCAGCCTATCTTGTCCTAACAGGAAGAGACGAGAGATTATTATACCGCAATAATACTATAGTCCGTTGTCAAAGCACGCCCGAAGATCCCTTGAAAAATGAAGATATTCTATTCCCTTCCCTTATATTCTATTCTATTCTGCAGTATTATTTTCTATTCAGCTCTATTCTCTTCTGTTAAAATGGCTACCATCTTTGGGGACAAATCAAATCAAACCTGAACCCCAGACTCTCTCACTTACCCCACAGACAGCAGCCTGCATAATGGCATCGAAGCCACACTCCGGCAGGTCGATGTTGGCAGACACACGCTGGTTGGTGATGATATTGTTGAACTTCTCTGTGCTGCTGGTGAGGGGTAGGACGTGCTTGTATCCAAACGTTGGCAGACAGCTCTCATCCACACTCCTGCATGGGAATTCCATAGAGAAACATAGCGTATTACATCCATGACCAGAGTTCCCACTCAAAGACAAATTCAAAATAACAGAACTTTCCATGACTTTCCATGTCTACAGATAAGACATTGGGGGGCCAAATATTTCCATCACCGTTTAACTAACGAATTATTACTAGATATTACTATTACTTTACAACAAGTAAGCTTGTTACAAGCATACTCAAAAACACTGTGTCGTTTACTAAGCTCTTTTATTGAGAAAATCTGTCTCTTCCACAGAAAGATGGTCCTTTGTAGCTTAGTTGGTAGAGTATGGCCCTTGTAACCCCAGGGTAGTGGGTTTTGATTCCCGGGACCACCCATACATATTCACGCATGACCGTAAGTCGCTCTGGATAAAAGTGTCCGCTAAATGGCATATATTATATTATTATATAAAGAAAGTGCCCTTCATTCGTACTTCAACCATAGAGGATGTGGTTTTCATTTCAGTTCTCACAAGCACACTGTACCCTACCTACAAGGGTTATCCAGCTCTCCAGGAGTGATCTTAATGAACGGGAGGACTGGTTTCTCAACGAAGGACCCAAATCCAAGTCTGAATTTACTGGTGAGCTTTGCCATCTCCTTGGACAGGGTGGAGCCCAAGTCTTTAATCATCTCCAGGTCGTCAATCATGGAGGCTGAGAGGTCCATCAGGTAGTAGATGTCTACAGGGTAGTCTTCTGTCTGCTGCACACTGATCTGGAAGGTCACCTCACTGCCTGAAAGAAAAAATAAGAAATAGAATAGAGTGTTTTCTGTCTCTCTCTCTCCGGGCTCTGTTCAGTTCAAGGTCTGACCATGCTAGTGAGAAATTCTATTCATATTATTATCTTTATGTGAAAAATGGTGTGAAAATATAAATTAAACATCCTTCAATCATCAAAAAGAGTTTCTAAATCAACTTCAAATCACCGCCAGCATGTACCCACTGTGTGAGCAGTGTACCCAATAGCTGTATAAATAATGGACACAGCGACTGCCCCAGGTCTCCATCAGTAACTGTATAAATAAGGGTTTACCAGTTCTGAGTTTGAGGGCCATCTTCTGTGGTGATATCTGTGTGATGTTGGTATTTCCTGTCTTCTTCCCGAGAGGCTGGTCCCGGAGGACCTCTGAGTTGGTCACTGGGAATTCTACCTGGTCCTGGGGACAGCCTCTCTCTTGGAGGAGGTACGGTGTGTCACATCGCTCACTGATTAAAAACGAGTCTGTGAAATTCTGAGAGGTTAAAAACACCACAAGGTTTTACTCCCACATTACAACCAATCTGACACAGAGACTCTTAACATATTTTATTGGTGTTTCGTAGGTCAATAGACAAATTCATACTATAGTACTGACTGAAAGGTAGAACTTCTGAAGATCATTTACAAATATTGCCATCATTAAATCATTTAACCATTTTTTTTGACTCTGCATTGCAGTTTGCTCCATCAACAACATGTCGCATCAGAAATCCATATCAAGTTAGGCTAGTTGCACATTAATGAATTCATGACACGTTTTCCTACTGGACTTGCATCAATGTTATCCCCTAGATCCGCGTTCCTCAATAGGCAGTGATTTTATTCGGCCCCCAAAGTTCTGTGCAAAATATAGATATATATTTTTACACATATATACATTTCGTTCTTGGACATAAAAGACTGTACAATCAGCAGAAAATGGCGTCAACGTTATTTTTATTCAGGAACTCTGTTCCCTAGTATTCCCACGCATAAATAGAGGCCTATGTGATCGTATCCCAACGTAATTCAAGTTTGAAATTCTTCTGTTTTTGTCAAATATTTCATCTGTTTGGAATTCTTGCGGTCAATTTGCAGTGCACAAATTATTTATAACTATAATGCGGCCCCCCGACCATCCGCTCAAGTAAAAATCGGCCCACGGGTGAATGTAATTGGGTTCCCCTGCCCTAGATGTATAGCTTACCTCTTGTGTGCACCATGCACAGTGGGGACCAAGCTGGAGACACTCGTCACAAGTCACTGCACTGCCAATCGAACATGTTCCTACATGGACACCACACGGGGAATATAGAATATAGAAGTGGTCAGCGTGGTTGGCCCTGTCTAGCACGGGTTACATCTTCTCATGGCACTGCTGCCTGGCGTGTTATACTATAGTATATCAATATATGAGTGATTGTTTAGTCCCTCTGTCTTTGTGATGCGCCTGGTTAATTTGCGCATGAATAACCAGAGGAAATGCTCGGTTATGTTATCATGATAAATCACAATAATAATTGTGGGTGGGGGGGGGGGGGGGGGGGGGGGGGGGTTATAAATAAATATTTGTATATATAAACCACTGGATCAAATAAACGAATTGAAATGTAATCAATACATTGCATTCATGTATGACGTGGAATATTAACCTCTATAAAATAATAATAAAGCTATTATCATCTTGGGAAAAATCTGGATATACTGCAGTTACATGTAACCTTGAAAGGAGAAGATATTTAATTAATCAAAGCCATTCGATCTGGTCTCTAGTCTTACCCTCCACGTTGTTGATCCAATGCCGAAGAATCAGGACCAGAAGTACAGCAATCCCCATTGGTCCTCGCGGTTACTGCTATAGGGATATGAAAGAACAACAAAACATTCTCTGGTACTCTCATATGTACAGTAAAATCAACAAAACAAATAGTTATTTCCAGCCTTAGTAAGCTTCTCTTGGTATCACTGTCTAGGCTAAACGACAAGAGAATGCGCCGTCTTTCTTACCTGGCAGGAAAGACGTTGAGTGCCTGCGTGGTTCAGACATTCTTACCTGCCCAGCCTTTTATGTTCACTTCCGTACAGGTGAGAACATAAACGGAACGGGACTAGAGAGAGTGAGTGAGAAGTGAGTGTGCGGGCGTGAGCTATGAGAGGCCAGACAACAGCTACATTGAACTGGGTTTTATTTCAATGGAAGATTATTTGATAATCGAAATATAACAGAAATTAACTTGTATTTTTACATATATATATATTTTTTAAATCAATATAATTTGTTAGCCTGCAATCTTAAATTGTTATAACAAATATTGAAGTGAAGGTTATGGGATAAATTATCAAATCCATGTAACTATTTGTACACACAAATGAATATCTTGGAAATAGTGTTTCAAACGTTCACCAATATTTCAAAAATGGGGAAATAGCATGTTTCATTCTGCCTTTCTAAAGAAGCCTGTTATGTGTCCTAGGACTGATCATTCTTCATTTTAAATCTGCCATGACAGGACCTCTGATTCACTGCAAAATATATAGGCTAATGTTAAAACTTTGAATATGAGTATTGATGCAGTTACGAAGGCCATAGTATTTGTAAGGTGTGTAAATTGACTTATTCTTATACATGGGTAATTCACTTGTATTAATGCCTTATGACCTATAATGGCAACCTGATACATACCTAGGCCAGTAGGCCTATTCCCTAGTGGTCACAAATTAATATAATATTTGCCATTTAGCAGGCATTTTTATACAAAGCGACTTATAGTCATGCGTGCATACATTTTACATATGGGCGACTCCAGCGGGAATCGTACACACAACCTTTGGCATTGCGAGCGCCATGCTCTACCGACTGAGCATCACAGGACCAAATAAACTTGATCAAGTTAAATCCCAGTGGTTGTAAAACATCATACTTTCGAACTTCCAGAATATGCAACAGAACACTTACCCATAGTTCAGTGGGTCACGACTGCCTGTCTGTCGAGGTGTTGCATCATATGTTTAATCATGTCTTCACTGCCCTGTCCTTGAAATGTATTACATCGTGGCACACATTGTCTTGTTTGTAGCATTTCTGCACTATAAGACGTCTCCATCAACTATTGTTTATTGGCTTTAACATCATACTCTATTCTATGTTGTGTTGACCCATATAGCAATCTGACCTGATCCATTCTGGAGCTGTGCATAAAAGGGGGTGTAGGGCATTGTGATAACCATTGTTTATAGGGACAATCAACTGTCCAGACGTGCCACACCATAAGTCATTACCCCTGAATTACTCAGATGAGATACTCCAACTGAAAAAAATATGTTAATATTTAACATGACAAACCCCTCAGAAATGTACATATCTCAAGGGTTCATTTTTATGTAATGATTAACAGTAGGGACAAAACTACATCTCAGGTTCTTTTGAAAAGTAGTCTATTGCTCAATACAAAAATCCCCATAAGCTTGTGTGTGTGTGTGTGTGCGTGCGTGCGTGCGTGCGTGTGCGTGTGTGTATGTAACCTGTGAGTGAATAGGCGGTGAATGTGTGTGTGCGTAGCACATGGAGTGTGTGTCTTAACAGGCGGTGTGTGTAGGTGGTGAACAATTGACAGCTGCAGTGTGGATTTCTCAGCTTGTCCGTTCTAGACGGAATATCCTACTAAAGCAGCCTCACACCCCTCCGAATCGCAGTAAGCCCTTCATCTGTTACTCCAAACCCCCTCCTCTCCTTCTCTGTTACTATCCCCCTCTCATCTGCTCCCTTCTCCACTTCTCCTCTCATATTTACTCATCTCTCCAAATTATTCTTCCATTATAATCTCTCCTATAGTCTACTCGTCTTTTCTCCAGTCTTCCGCCACCGTCATCCTTACTCCTGTCCTCCTCCACCCCCAGAGGCACCCAGCTGTCTGTCATTTCCACTGTCATGGATGGAGTGACAGTGTAATGACAGCACTTGTCCTCTGCCACTTTGCAGCTCCCTCCATTCTCTATCTGACTAGAGGACAAACATTTGTACTGTTTTGCCACCGCTGTTCAGAGAAAGTACACAGGCCACCCATAAAAATCTTTAAAACATACACAAGTGTGACCTTTTAAAATATGATCTGTTGCTATCTGACAACTAAGACATCCATTCATTCATTAAGTTGTCTAACCTAATTGTACTACCTAATCCACTCAGGTCATTCATTAAATTGTCCTACTTAATTGTCCTACCTTACCCTCTCAGATGTCCATTCTTCAATTAAATTGTCCTACCTAACCAGCCCAGATAATCATTCTTCCATAAAATTATCCCACCTAACCAGCCTAGATAATCATTCTTCCATTAAATTATCCTACCTAACCAGCCTAGATAATCATTCTTCCATTAAATTATCCTACCTAACCAGCCTAGATAATCATTCTTCCATTAAATTATCCTACCTAACCAGCCCAGATAATCATTCTTCCATTAAATTATCCTACTTAACCAGCCCAGATAATCATTCTTCCATTAAATTATCCTCCCTAACCAGCCCAGATAATCATTCTTCCATTGAATTATCCTACCTAACCAGCCTAGATAATCATTCTTCCATTAAATTATCCTACCTAACCAGCCTAGACAATCATTCTTCCATTAAATGATCCTACCTAACCAGCAAAGATAATCATTCTTCCATTAAATTATCCTACCTAACCAGCCTAGATATTCATTATTTCATTAAATTGTCCAACCAAACCATTCCAGATAATCATTATTTCATTCAAAGTGTCCTACCTAACCAGCCCTGTGTCCCAAAAAAGTGTACACCAGCATGCCAATAAACCCTTAGCCAATCTTTGGGTCAGATGGTCATATCTGACCATACAGTGAGAAAGAGAAAAAGCTTATTTTCATATTCAATGTTGCTTTTCCAAGGTTTCATTCCCACCATCCGTCCCATTGTGAGGGAGGAAGACTCTCCCACACAAAACCTGCCAGCATTCCTAACTAGACTCCAACCTCTACTCCCGTTGTTGAGACATGAACATGATATTGGCTTTGTCAAGTTTAGGGATTCCCAAGAAACTGAATCCTAGTCATTACTCCTAGTCATTCCTTACAATGAGATGCCTGCTTCGGATTGAACTCAGTGCTGTGTGATATGATATCACAAATATATCAGTGTGTGTTTGTGTGTGTGTGTGCCGGGCAGGCCGTGTTAATACACAATACAGTCGGTCGGCACTGCAATGAGACCAACTCACCTACAGGGGCCTCCTCTAGTACCATGCTGTCCTGTCAAAGGGGCGTTGCGTCCTTGTCACCGCCTGAAAAATGAGGGGAGAGGAATCAGGGAGACACCGCCACTGCCGCCGGCCCTCAAAACGTCCAGTTCCAACTGCAGCCCTTGGCAGGAGTAACTATAAACCTACAGTAACAGACAGCTTTACGAAGCATGACGCTGCCTGTCCCTCTCATCCTCCCCACTGCCCATGCTCCCAGGCTGATGGGGGTGGAGGGGTGCTGATGAGTGATGGCAGCAACTGCTGGTGGGTCTGAGACATACAAATAACAGCCGCCTTCATTAGAGAGGGATGGTAGCAGAGTAGCGGAGATCCAGATTGACTGACAGGCCAAATGTGCCAGTGTTGCCCTCTCTTGGTTGAGGCAGTAGGTTACAGCTCCCTGTGGGGAACTTGTGTCAAGATGTAAAGCACAAATATTTAGGGCATGTGTGCGTGTTTGTTGTTTATGTCGCTGTCTTGTGTTTGGAAGTGAACATCAAGCCCAGTGAATTAATTGAATCAAGTGCAGTGGAAGGTCAGAGATGAAAGGAGAGGCGTATATCGTAGGAATGAGAGTCAAACAGCACATTCAGGCAAGGCATCGTTCCCAGAAGTCAATGTGGTAACGATTCTGGTTCAAAATGGCTACCAGGCTAATCAGGCTGACTCTTTGCTATGTGGTACAGTTACCCTCTACTACTGTAGAGTAAAACACATTAGTCACTTTTTACATTGCCATTGTAAAATGTATCCATAGGCCATACTGTAACCCCATAAAGATATGTGCCAGAAATATTTATTTAAAGGCCAATCAGCCCATTTCCTATGAAATACCATTGAACAGAAATGAGTGAATGAATCAAGACACTAGATACCACAGACCCTCTCAATGTCTGCACCCCCGATGTCTGCACAGGCACCCCCAATCTGACCTTGGCCCTACTTTAGGGAATAGCGCCATGTGTCCCTTCAGCTGTGGAGAATTAGACATCAGAAAGAGCGAGAGAAAGGAGAGCGAGAGAGAGAGCGAGAAGGGGGGTGGGGGGTGAGACAGAGAGAGTGCTAATCCTCCATCATTTGCTCCTTATGTTCATAGGGCCGATTTTCTTGCGTGGCGTGGGGGGGCATATGCCTGGCATTACAGTCTGGCGGGGTGGTGTCCGGGGCGTATGTGTGTGTGGTAATGGGGGATCTTGCACCCCAGTTCTTTTTCATCCCTTTACTGGTAAGATATATGGGACATGGTGCCTTTGTGTCTATGGCATCAGCTCAAGTAAGCTGCAGGCCTTAACAGAGAAGCCCCATAAAAGACACTGATATTACAAAGCATACATTACAACAAACCCCCTGGATGCTAGACACGGTGTGAAAAAGAGCACGGTTAGCGTCATGGATATATACTGTATACTCACGTTTATATACATCACCGGTTAGCAAGTACATTGATACATCAAGTTCTTATCAAGACAGTGCTAACGATGACTTAAAGCGGAATCTGAAAATATATATTATTCTATTTATATGATTTTGGACATCTACTAGGTCTACTTACTGATCTGAATGCATAGCCCCCTCTGCTGTTGATTGAAGGTACTTAAGGTAAATCAAATCACATTTTATTGGTCACATATTTAGCAGACATTATTGCGAATGTAGTGAAATGCAGTGCAGTAGTATCTAACAATTCACAACAGTACACACAAATCTCAAAGTAAAATAATGGAATTGAGAAATATATAAATATTAGGACAAGCAATGTCGGAGTGGCATTGACTAGAATACAGTATATAAACTCAGCAAAAAAAGAAACGTCCTCTCACTGTCAACTGCTTTTATTTTCAGCAAACTTAACATGTGTAAATATGTGTATGAACATAACAAGATTTAACAACTGAGACATAAACTAAACAAGTTCCACAGACATGTGACTAACAGAAATTGAATAATGTGTCCCTGTCCAAATCAAAAATAACTGTCAGTTTCTGGTGTGGCCACCAGCTGCATTAAGTACGGCAGTGCATCTCCTCCTCATGGACTGCACCAAATTTGCCAGTTCTTGCTGTGAGATGTTACCCCACTCTTCCACCAAGGCACCTTGCGAGACATTTCTGGGGGGAATGATTCTAGCCCTCACCCTCCGATCCAACAGGTCCCAGACGTGCTCAATGGGATTGAGATCCGGGCTCTTCGCTGGCCATGGCAGAACACTGACATTCCTGTCTTGCAGGAAATCATGCACAGAACGAGCAGTATGGCTGATGGCATTGTCATGCTGGAGGGTCATGTCAGGATGAGCCTGCAGGAAGAGTACAACATGAGGGAGGAGGTTGTCATCCCTGTAACGCACAGCGTTGAGATTGCCTGCAATGACAACAAGCTCAGTCCGATGATGCTGTGACACACCGCCCCAGACCATGACGGACCTTCCACCTCCAAATCGATCCCGCTCCAGAGTACAGGCCTCGGTGTAACGCTCATTCCTTCAACGATAAACGCGAATCCGACCATCACCCCTGGTGAGACAAAACCGCCGCTCGTCAGTGAAGAGCACTTTTTGCCAGCCCTGTCTGGTCCAGCGATGGTGGGTTTGTGCCCATAGGCGACGATGTTGCCGGGGATGTCTGGTGAGGACCTGCCTAACAATAGGCCTACAAGCCCTCAGTCCAGCCTCTCTCAGCCTATTGCGGACAGTCTGAGCACTGATGGAGGGATTGTGCGTTCCTGGTGTAACTCGGCAGTTTTGTTACCATCCTGTACCTGTCCCGCAGGTGTGATGTTAGAATGTACCGATCCTGTGCAGGTGTTGTTACACGTGGTCTGCCACTGCGAGGACGGTCAGCTGTCCGTCCTGTCTCACTGTAGCGGTGTCTTAGGCGTCTCACAGTACGGACATTGCAATTTATTGCCCTGGCCACATCTGCAGTCCTCATGCCTCCTTGCAGCATGCCTAAGGCACGTTCACGCAGATGAGCAGGGACCCTGGGCATCTTTCTTGTGGTGTTTTTCAGAGTCAGCAGAAAGGCCTCTTTAGTGTCCTAAGTTTTCATAACTGTGACCTTAATTGCCTACCGTCTGTAGGCTGTTAGTGTCTTAACGACCGCCCCACAGGTGCATGTTCATTAATTGTTTATGGTTCATTGAACAAGCATGGGAAACAGTGTTTAAACCCTTTACAATGAAGGGTTTTTACTCATTATTATCTTTGAAAGACAGGGTCCTGAAAAAGGGACGTTTCTTTTTTTGCTGAGTTTACATATGAAATGAGTAAAACATTATGTAAACATTATTAAAGTGGCCAGTGATTCCATGTCTATGTACATAGGGCAGCAGCCTCTAAGGTGCAGGGTTGAGTAACCGGGTGGTAGCCGGCTAGTGACAGTGACTAAGTTCAGGGCAGGGTACTGGGTGGAGGCCGGCGAGTGATGTATCTTTAACAGTCTGATGGCCTTGAGATAGAAGCTGTTTTTCAGTCTCTCAGTCCAAGCTTTAATGCACCTGTACTGACCTCGCCTTCTGGATGATAGCGGGGTCAACAGGCCGTGGCTCAGGTGATTCATGTCCTTGATGATTCTTTGGGACTTCCTGTGACATCGGGTGCTGTATATGTCCTGGAGGGCAGGCAGTGTGCCCCTGGTGATGTGTTGGGCAGACCGCACCACCCTCTGGAGAGCCCTGCGGTTCGGGCGGTGCAGTTGCCATACCAGGCGTGTTGTGTCGTCTGCAAACTCGATAACTGACGCAGTCATGGGTGAACAGGGGGTGCAGGAGGGGGCTGAGCATGCACCCTTGTGGGGCACCTGTGTTGAGGATCTGCGTAGTGGAGGTGTTGTTTCCTACCTTCACCACCTGGGGACGGCCCATCAGGAAGTCCAGGACCCAGTTGCACAGGGCGGGCTTCAGTTAAGATTTAGTAAACAAATACATCAACAAATAAAATATGAGACATAAATGACAAAACAAACTCACCTCATAGGGCTGATTCATGGTGGGTTTTTATTCAAATGTTTTTATAAAGGAAAGCACAAGGATAAGATTGGTAGAACAATCTGGTGAAACAATGGCTGTAACATACATAAGGAAACAAAAATACAAAATGAGCGTATTTTTCTTTTCTAACTGATGATACCCAGCAGCATCATCACCCGGACATGTAAAACAAAAAAGTCTATCTTTCTGCATAAATTACTACTATTTCATTTTATTTATCGTCATCAGCCAGTCTATATCACACAAGTGTTGGTTGAATTTGCTGTACAACTAGCCTATTGATCCAGACACAGAATTGCGCTTGGTTCAGACATCGCTAGCTATGCAAGACTACAAATAGTATGGTTGCAATTTAAACTTCCATCTTTAGACTTCCGCAACCCCCTCACCACATTAACTGCCAACACAAAGTCCCATACAGCGAAGGTATGTGTGATTCAAGGGAAGAACAGATCCAAGTCTAGCCGCCTACACTACCACGTGGTGGGTTTGCATTCCTCTTTTATTTAAAAAAAAATCGCCTCATTCCCCAGCCTATTGGAACCTCTGTTCGACAAGCAGCACTTTGTTTTTCTTTTAAGAGACTCCAAAACTAAGGCGGAGCTAAAACCATATTCTACCTGTAACAATGTTCATATCGGAAAAACACAACAAAAACAAGATTCAGCATGATACTAAACAAAACAGAATGTTTCTTTATTTGAGGACAGAGTGGTAGGAGGAGGAATTGTAAAAATTGCTATTGGCCAGCTCCTGAGCTTGGCTTTGGATGTGTCCCAAATCACACCCTATTTCCTTTAGAGTGCAACGCTTTTGACCCATAGAGATACATAGAGGACTCTAGTGCCCAGAAGCCTATTGACTTGGCAGCGCCATTGAGGACTTTCCCCATTTTGAAGTAGTCAACTGGGTGGGACTTCCAATGGGTTAAAGGGATACTTCGGGATTTTGGCAATGAGGCGCTTTATCTACTTCTCCAGAGTCAAATGAATTTGTGGATACCATTTTTATGTCTCTGTGTCCAGTATCATTGAAGTTAGAGGTAGTTTCGTGAGCCAATGCTAACTAGTGTTAGCGCAATGACTGGAAGTCTATGGGTATCTGATAGCATGCTAGTAGATAAAGGGCATCACTGCCAAAATCGCGAAGTATCCCTTTAAGGAAGGATCATATCATTCCATCCAGGTCACCAGAGGTATCAGCCAATGAATTATACTCATGAGTAAATATTCCATAACTACAGGTGGCAGTATATCACCAACCTTATCTTTATACCTGTTCAAAACAACACATTCTAGATGGCAGTGTGCACCCTTTCAGTTTGTTTACCAACTCAGAAGTAGTAGAAGAAATGTACTTCAAAATGGAGATGGCTTCAATGGAGCTGCCCGTGCTCTCACAAGACGGCATAATGTGATAAATACAATGATGTGATGTCTATCTAAGTCTATGTTTTGAACATAGCCCTATGTGAAAAGCCTATGGGTCAAAAGTAATGCACTACATAAAGAAAAGGGTGCGATTTGGTCCGCAGCTTTTGTGTTCTTCTCTGGTGAAGCGGGCTGGACCTGCAAACCCAGCCATACCAGCCCAGACAGAACTCTGAGGTAGATAAAACCAGTCACACATGACCACACATGGTCAAGATGACCATTAGAGCAAAAAGTTTAATTTTCTTTAAAGACAACCCCGTCAATTTAGCGTAAAGTAAAACAGATTGTAATTTCATCATTAAAGTTAAGCATTTTCTATTAATATTACTGTATCTGTTGAAGTAAAAAATAGCAGAGAAAAAAATGTAACCGCCTTGACGTTACCTCACAATTTCAAGCTTGCATTTCTTTTTAGATCTATTTGTGTTTTTTATTTCAATTGTAGGCTATTTTGTCTTAATTAGGGAGATGAGATCAGTATGTGTAGCATTTGATGGAGGTCAACATCCCTGGCTGTGTGTGAAATATGACAAAACAAGACACCTGCACTGTCAAAGTCTAAAGAGACCTTACTATGGACTGACAGTAGTTCTAATTAAGAGTGGCTGTTCTTTTTAATGTAGCCTGGTTAGACCAGGCTGAATACTGTGATCACCATGAAGTGAAACAGTGAAACGTCAGGGAATCAGTTTGGATTCTGCCAGGCTATGTAAAATGACTATTATGATGTTAGCGGAAGGCACATTATCCAACCCATCATCTATTTGGCAAAACATCTGCTTCTTTATCAGTTCTCTATTCATAGATTGATTGACAGCTGCCAAACGGCCAATTCTACATATTTAATCTGATACAGAAAATCATGTCAGACATTAACCCTAAAAGCCTAATTGAATGATAATATCTTATAAAGACCAAAAATAAAAACCAGTAACACCTCACCAAGTGAACACTTTTTGCAAGCAACATTTTTTTCATCATATATCTTGGCTAATAAACTACCTATAAAACCCATTGGAAATCTCTTTTCCCTTAAGTCAACAGATTCCACAAAAAAAAGAATCAATCTCATGCATCTTTTAACATCACGCTGTAGGCTACTTGTCCCATTGCATCCACTTGGAGAATCCGTGGTAAAAAATACACGTCTTTTCGTTTATCAAAATAAAACATTTTTTCCTGTTTTGAAGGGGGGGAATAATTGTTGGTTTTGTCCATTTTTACACCTCTGTCTTCGTTTTACACACCATAGTATCATTGCTGTTGGTTCCATCATACACAGTTGTTTGGTTGAAGCTGTGCAAAATAGTTCTTACTGAAGTCTGGTCTGGTCCAATCAGGAGAGGCTGTGACTGTGACATCATGAGTCAGCGCCCACAGCTTCCATTACTGCTCACAGAAGTCACCTGACAATACACAACACAATCAGGATCACTACTCCTACTATGAGCAGTGCTACAGTACAATTAAAACTATCACTTCCATCTCATATAGGGACTCATAAGGAAGCACATACCTTATCGTTACTTGCTCTGTTGACTGTAGGGAGACGAATTGTTGGACGAATCCACTTGTTGCTGTGAACCATTTTCCTGAAGAGGGAAAAACTGTGTAACTTCACATCTTAATATCTGGTATTAGCACCATCAAGTAAGTAATGGTATGGGATGTCAAAATTGATGTAAAATGTCTGTACTCATGATGAGACATGGATGAATGAGAGGAGATCAACACGATGAGATGGCAAAGACGAACCTCGGAACTTACGGCTGTCTGCTGCATGTGGGCGTACTGAGGAATATAGGCTGCCTGGACTGCAGCGTTGGCTGAAATATACTGCTGTCACAAGGAAAACAACAATATATTAGATTAGCTCAAATCGTGATTTAAGAGATACTGTACCCCTCAGAAGTTAGCCAACTCATTTTCACCCAATCCCAAACCACCACCTATTCCTTAGCCTCTGTGCACTTTAGATCTGAGTTTGCATCAGGTAAAATGAGACTAACTAAATTGCACCTCCCCCTTCCCAGAATCCCCCTCACCGCTCCACTGCTGCCCAATGAGAGATGGCCCATCTGCTGTGTCATGACTGCGGTGGGCTGCATTGTCATGGTGTGGTCCACAGAGGGCGACATTACAGCCTGCTGTAGCAGAGAGAGAGAAAGAGAGAGAGAGAGATAGAGAAAGATTATAATTCTAGAATCAATACAAGGTCATCCTCATACTCAAATCCATTGAGGATCAATGGAAGGTCTGCAGACAAAAATATCTGGCTTTAAAATGATTGGAATTTGTGGTTAGGTTTAACTGTAATAACTCATTCATAACACTGATTCGGTACAGAGCTGAACAGGGACTGGTTACACTTAATTACATTAACAAGCCTAACAAATGTTGGTTATTTAAAAAAAAATTGAAACAACTAATTGACCGACATCGGTTCAATTATTTTAATTCCATTTTGTTCATTTTGTTTTGGTGACCTCGATGTGCAGATTCTGTAGAGATAAATCAGATCAAGCCTGAATTGTGCAATATAGTAGGGAGTTGCAGTTTCAAACAGGCCAATATTCTACATAGTTTAGCGAAGAAAACATGATAATTAACTACAATGACCATAATCCACTGTGTGCCCAGTTTAAACTTGTCCGATCTGTGCGGAGCAGACATGGAGACAGAGAACAGAGAACGAGTGGGATGGAACGGAGTTGCTTCGCGAGCTTGAAAATGCAGGATCTAAGTGATTGATAGTTGGTTTTCAGCAGTCATAAAAGTATGCCTTATTTACTTTGAAGAACTACTAAAATAGTGATTTTGTCAGACAATATTGGCAGCAGCTTTATAGAGATGAGATAATGACTTGGAATTAAATAATAAAGTCATCAAATAAAGAATTTTATTAAACTATAGTAATGTGAATAAATGATGGTTAATAAGTGATAAGCAGTAATGGTCAGTCACTACCATCAATAATAGTTATATTCTGTGTTGTTACAGTATTCAACCCACATACTGCATAGTGCATTTAATGTAAAAAATAAATAAAAAATAAATAAAAATAAAACCGTGATTATTTTGTAATAATCTAACAGAAACTGAAACAATCTCAAAAAGCACTAATCGCTCAGCACCAACCAAGTGTAACTTGTGACTTCAAGTTAGTTCGATTAATCAGACAAGCTCAGCACCCCCCAAAAATACATATTTTTTAGGCCTCAAGGCCATCCGTATAAGCCAAAAGGCCTTGAGGGAATGTACCATTTCCTTCTCAAAATGGGGGGAAACAGACACAGACACTTGTTCTACTTGAAACCATCTGCTGAGAGATGCAAATCGTTCAGTCATAAGACCGTGTCTGCTGCAGGCATTTCCTGTTGGCTCCATACAGCAGTGGGAGCAGAGAACTAGAGGCCAGAGAGGCACAGATGTATCTTGGTCCCAAATTACACCCTTTTCCCTCAAACTCAACTCTGGACCATTTTTCATTGTTCCCCTCTAATCAGGGACTGATCTAGACCTGGGACACCAGGTGGGTACAAATAATTATTAGGCAGAACATACAACCAGCAGGCTCTGGATCTAGTAGGATAAGAGTTGAATACTCCTGCCCTGTTCCCTACATAGTGCACAACTTTTGACCAGAGTCCAGAGTCAGTTAGCTACAGGAAAAAAGAGCTCTCTGCTTTTGTCTCAGGCTCTGGTCAAAAGTAGTGCACTATATAGGGAATAGGGTGCAAATTCAGACGCAACCTTAATCCACCGTGTCACATCCAGATGATAAAAGGAAAAGAGCTCAAGAGCTTAAACTCACCAGGGGAGGTTCCCCTTTAAATACTAATCAAAACAATTGATTTGTTCCGCACTCACTGAAATATGAGGGAATGTTCCGGTTCCCAGAACTGGGCTCGGGCTCGGCTCTGTTTTGTTCTGTTCTCTTCCCACACAGATTTTGGGGGTGTTTATTCTGCAGCGTCAGCAGAACTCGCTGATTAAAGTAACACATTCTGGTTTTGAATCAGGGTATTTGTAACTGAGGTAACATGTCATATGTCAGCCTCTCAACAAATACTATCAGTGGAATAAGATATATACAGGGGCGAAACTGACTTTTAACAAGGCACACCTGTTAATTTAAATGCATTTCAGGTGACTACCTCATGAAGCTGGTTGAGAGAATGCCAAGAGTGTGCAAAGCTGTCATCAAGGCAAAGGGTGGCTATTTGAAGAATCTCAAATATAAAATATATTTTGATTTGTTTAACACTTTTTTGGTTACTACATGATTCCATATGTGTTATTTCATAGTTTTGATGTCTTCACTATTATTCTAGAATGTAGAAAATAGTAAAAATAAAGAAAAACCCTTGAATGAGTAGGTGTTCTAAAACTTTTGACCGGTAGTGTATATGTCCCCCCACTTCTAAAACCAAAGTTGCGCCCCTGGATATATATTTAACAATTTTTTTCACTATGTTTTTGTATATGGGAAGTAGCCGACTAACTGTATTATTAGTCGTATGTATGAGATACGCATGGTATAAATCGTCCAATTAAATGTTTACTTGCAGTATGTCTGTAGTCTACATGCATAGCGCTATGAATTGAGTAAGAATTAGTTTCTTTCACTGTGTGTTTTGTACCAGGGTAGGGTAGTACTCCATTTGTGGCAAAATGGTCTGACACATATTTTCTAGCACTGTGTGTGTGGAGTAAGAAAGACATTTCATTTCTCTTACCGGGTGTTGCATGATGTAAGGCTGGTGGGCCATCCAGGAAGGATTCTGTATCTGCCACATGAAAGGGTAGGGTTAACCTCATGCCACATTCTTCATATTTACATAACATTTACATTTTAGTCATTTAGCAGGCACTCTCATCCAAAGCGACTATCATCTTTTGATCATTTATATTGAATTAACTCCAGGATAAATGATGTGCCTACCTGGTAGGAGGTGACAGGAGACATGTAGGGGGACATGGCTTGCTGAGCCATCATTCTATTGGCCGTTAGGGTGTAGGGAGAGGCATAATAGCCGTTCTGCATAGCAGCTGAGGTGGGGTCGTAGGTGAGAGTCATCCCGCCCTGGTTGGACAAAACAGAACCGTCACACAAAGCCAGATCCTTATCATCTAACCGTCACATTAGCATCACAATACCAACCATTAAATCAGTACCGTGATCTGTAATGGGCTATGCAGTGGTTCCTAAACTGTGGGGCGTGCCCCCCTGGGGTCGGCAGGGGGGGCACCGGTAGAATTGTGTAGAACTGCAGGAAATAAGCTTTAAACCTGCAGAATGCAGTCCACAAAGAAGAGGTGGAAAAAGTACCAAATAGTCATACTTGAGTAAAAGTAAAGATACCTTAAAAGAAAATGACTCAAGTAAAAGTAAAAGTCACCCAGTAAAATACTACTTGAGTAAAAGTCCAAAAGTATTTGGTTTTAAATATACTAGTATCAATAGTAAATGTAATTGCTCAAATATACTTAAGTACAAAAGTAAAAGTATAAATATTTTCAAATTCCTTTTATTAAGCAAACCGGACAGCACCCTTTTATAGTTTTTGGATAGCTAGGGGCACACTCCAACACTCAAACGAAGCATGTGTGTTTATTGAGTCCGCCAGATCAGACGCAGTAGGGATGACCAGGGATGTTCTCTTGATAAGTGTGTGAATTGGACCATTTTACTGTCTTGCTAAGCATTCGAAATGTAACGAGTACTTTTGGGTGTCAGGGAAAATGTATGGAGTAATAAGTACATTATTTTCTTTAGGAATGTAGTGAAGTAAAAGTAGTTGTCAAAAATAATAATAGTAAACTACAGATACCCCCAAAAACTACTTAAGTAGTACTTTAAAGTATTTTTACTTAAGTACTTTACTCCACTAGTCATGAACAGTTCTTGTGCCCATAGAAATAGACAAGGTGTGTGTGCTCAACTGCCGGGGGGGGGGTCCCGAATGCTGGAAGGGGGACCCGAGTGAAAAAGTTAATGAAACCCTGCTCTAATGAACTGGTCTCTCAGGATAGGATTAACACTGGGCCCTGGGCAAGTCAGTCAACACTAGAAATGAGGTCATGCATTTTATTCTTAAAATGGCCTTTATTAGTCTGGCAGGGAGAGAAAACGTGCAGTTGTGGGTCCTCCCACAGAGACATCCAGACAGATGGGACGGACAGAGAGGCACTTACAAGTCTGAGCTCTCCCTCTCTGGGCCATGTCCGACCGCTGGGGATGTATGGACTGTGGCTGTGCCTCTTCCTCTGACCATCGGCAAACTTACACAGCAGGGGCTCAGAGGGAGCTGGAGAGGGAAAAAACACATCATCCTCACCATTAGCGAAACCAAAAAGTGAGCATCGCAGCCCAAAGCATGAGAGAGAATAAGAGAAAATAGACCTTACCCATAGTTCCAGGCGCTGTCTTGATAAACTTCCCATTGAAGTGGGCTATGACTGAGTTACACATCTCCTTGGACTCCATCCTGAGAATAGTAGACACAAGTCACACATGAATCAATGGGACCGAAATGAGAAAAAGTAGCAGGATTTGAACCCACAACCCTTCGAGTTACCGACATCCGTCAAACTGTTACTGAGCATTGAGATGTTCTCACCTGGCGAAGCCGACCCCTCTGCTGGCCCCGCTGTAGTCTCTGAGGACGCGGGTGGAGATGACCTGTCCAAAAGGCCTCAGCAGCCCCTCCAGCTCCTGCTCGTCTACAGACACAGGCAGGTTGGAGATGTACAGGTTGGTGGGGTCCTGCTCCTGTTGCTGCTTAGAGAGAGGGACAGAGAAATGAACCGAGAGGTATCAGGATCCTTTCCCTCCAAAGAATCTACGGTAATTTGGACGGCAACACCAACTTAAACCACAATAGCACTCGAGGACAACCACATGGACATTTCAACTCTGATTAAAATGAAGCGTTGACACGATTTGAGTCTGTGATGATATCCAAGCCAGGATATCCAAGCCATAACAACAACAAAAGAACACAACTGAACATGAGTCAGCTAGGGTTGTGTGTTGCCTTAGTGACGGTCACGTCCAGGTCATGAGGGGTCTTCAGTCAACAACTCTGTAAATGCGTTATCAAGGACTTGAGTTTCTATGGCCCTTGATTTGCTCATTATGGCGATTGGTCTCTTTTTCTATTTTCTACGCATCCTCTCCATAGATTTAACACCTGGTTCAGTTCTCCCATCTTTACCATTACGAGCTCAACAGCTGAGCAGTACAGTTATGCAGCTACCATAAAGGCACACTGTGTTCTGCTGGCCTCGGCAGAAATACAGGAGCTAGCTAGACACAGGTCCCCTGAGAGAGAGAAAGAGAGATAGCAGAAATGCGCTGACGGAGAGAAATATATATGGAAAAGTGAAACCGGTGAAACTGGGAGGAGGAGAGCAGTGTTAAAGTACTTATATAAAAAATATTGTACTTTTTACTCCTTACATTTTCCTTGACACCCAAAAGTACATTTTGAATGCTTAGCAGGACAGGGAAATGGTCAAATTCACACACTTATCAACAAAACATCCCATCTGCCTCTGAACCTGGTGGACTCATTAAACACACATGCTTTGTTTGTAAATTATGTCTGAATGTTGGAGTGTGCCCCTGACTATCCGTAAATGTAAGAAAACAAGAAAATGGTGCCGTCTGGTATGCTTAATATAAGGAATTTGAAATGACTTATACTTGTACTTTTACTTTTGATACTTAAGTATATTTTAGCAATTACATTTATTTTTGATACTTACGTATATTTTAAACCAAATTCGTTTATACTTTTACTAAAGTAGAATTTTACCGGGTGACATTCACTTTTACTTCAGTCATTTTCTATTAAGGTATCTTTATTTTTTACTCAAGTATGACAATTGGGGACTTTTTCCACCACTGGAGAAGAGGTTCAAATCATAGGTCGAGGCTGAAAAAAAGACCACCCTATTTCACCAAAGAAGTATTCAAACTAATAAGCATAACATCAGTAATTGGACATGGAACGTTAGCATAGCATGCTAACTCATAACACAGCATGAAATTCTACCTGGGAGTATCCTAACCAGAGCACATTAATTAGTAGTTGCTGTGTGCCACGAGACAGTCATAATATTTGCATAGCAGCAGAAATCTGTCCGTCCTGTTCTGTGCGTGCATGTGGACCGACTGTTTTTTGGCAGCGAGCGGGAGAGGGAAGGGAGGACATCTGGCTTCATTTGAGAACGTGAATGGGGTCACCGCCTGAACAGCCAGCCAGTCAGCTGGGGTCATGTGACTGACTCTGCTGCTCTGCTTTACACACACACACAAACATACACATACACACACACACACACAAATGCACGTACATGTACATTGCACACACACACACACACACACACACACACACACACACACACACACACACACACACACACACACACACACACACACACACACACACACACACACACACACACGCGCACACGCACACGCACACACAAACACACACACACACAGTTAAATGCACACGCACAGTCTACTGCTCCAAATAATCTGTCATTGTAATTTACAAAACAGAGACATGGAATGGAACATTAGCATAACATGCTAACTCATAACATAGCATAAAATGCTAACCAGGAGTATCCTATCCCAGAGCACATTAATTAGTAGTTGCTGTGCTACGAGACAGACAGTCTGTTGTTCTGCTAACAGAAGAACACAGAGTTCCTCTCACCTTAGCCATCTGGGCTTGTATCCCACTGGTCTTTAGGGCATGGACCGTCTTCTGGGCTGATGCAGGGCTGTCAAAGTCCACAAACCCGTACCCTGGAGTTGGAGGAGCACAGAAACAACCGTCATATACAGTACTACAACGTAATATTAGTTTGCTTTACATTACATTGCAAATGCATTTGCTTAGTAGCATACCAGTGTGTGATACTATCTGACAACCGTAAAATGTATCATTTGTTTCGATAAATTGGAGAAAAGGAGATAAATATTAGCATACGTGATACTGACCTTTACATTTGTTGGTTGTTTTATCGAGGATAGCCTTTGCCGATACGATCTTGCCGTATCTATGAACACAAGAAGAATCGAATGTTAATAACAGGATGTTGCTCTCTTATCCTTTAACTGTATTGATTATCACTACAATATGCATACATTATTGTTTTAAAGGTCAAACTATATTTCAATCTACCGATCCTCTCTATTTGGTACAGTATGTGTTATGAAGGCTCAATGGTTAAAGCTGGTTGAAATGATGTCAATACAATCAGTTTACAACCCACATATGGTTGTAGTTACGTCATTTCAACCACTTGCTGGTGGGGGGGGGGTTCATTTTAGCTTCAAATATATGAATTCATTAAAAAAATACTGTATGCCCTATATCGCAGACAGAGTGTCGCTCTACTGCTAAACTTCTACAACAAGGGCCGGGAGTCAGAACGCTAGGCTTGCACAAGAACGCATGACATCATCGCTGAGAAGAAGGCAGCCATTTAAGCCGGGTAAGGCAACCGGGTGGTGAGGCTTGGAGGGAACATATTAAGCCTTATGACCACACAGCACACCATGTTATTTCGGTAGACTCATTTAAGAGAATCAATTCCTCATTGTGTCTTTAACCACATTGTGTCTTTAACCGAATTAAACCCCCATACTAACTGGCATACTAAAAGGCACTTCTGCCGAGTCACTGAATGACGTCAATAATTACAACAGACTAAAGACAAGAGGTTAACGCAATCCATTGCGATCACACATTGCAGTATTTACACAGTAGCATACAAATATATGTATAAAACTCTGAAAGCTTTGGGCAGTGTAAAAAATAACAAATTGACTCCCCACACAGGAACCTAGCTACAAACATCCATAATATGTCAAATATGTGTGGTGGGATGTAGATATATAAAGAGACAACAAACATTGCTACAACAGCCTACGTTATGTCAAAGAGCAGCCTGACGTTAGTCCAAAGAGAAAACAATAGATGCCTAGCATAGCCTAACTATTTGTTCATGTCAACACTCCATGTTACAGTACTTGAAAAACAGCATGTGTCATAAACTATGCTCAGACTCAGACAGAAATACCCGAGTTGAAAGGATGCCAAGCCGTTTTGCGGAACTGGTATTTTAAGGACGTGCATCATGCTTTGGTTGAACTAAACGCTTGGCTAACATTAGCCTGGTTGCAATGAAAGGCTCTTTCATTCCTGCTTTGTGCCGGCGAGCAGGCCACCACCGTTGGGAGCAAAACACAAGCAAACAACACAGCAACAGCGGCTGTTGCCCCTGGTAACATGGTTGAATGCTTCGCTCCATATGCTTGTGGTCCAGCGGAGGCCAGAGGCGCACAGAGACAAACCCAACCAAACATGACAATTGCTGCATTCACCAATCCCAATACTGTAGAAAACAGTCACGTTCCCTAATCTCTCGTCTCTACAGATACAGTATCATGTAAACACAGTTCCCATGGTTTAGTTGGTTGGAGGGGTGCTAGCTAGTGGCATCTATGCTTGGTTCATGCATGGTCCACATGAATATGGTATTGGCATATATAGCTGGAACAAGCTGTTCTAATTCATCATAATAATGTGTGTAAGTCAGTCAGTGCTTGTGTAGACTTGTGTGTGTGTGTGTGTGTGTGTGTGTGTGTGTGTGTGTGTGTGTGTGTGTGTGTGTGTGTGTGTGTGTGTGTGTGTGTGTGTGTGTGTGTGTGTGTGTGTGTGTGTGTGTGTGTGTGTGTCTGTGTGTGTAAGCTTTCATGTTTGTACGTGTGAGTGTGTGTGTGTGTGTGTGTGTGTGTGTGTGTGTGCGTGCGTGCGTGCGTGCGTGCGTGTGTGTGCATGCGTGTGTGTGCATAAAAGAGATACGGAAAGAGAGAGAGAGCGAGAGAGAGAGAGAGAGGGAGGAGGTGGACAAGGTGACAGACATACATTGTAGGAATTAGTCAAACTGCACATTCAGGCAAGGCATCATTCCCAGAAGTCAATGTGGTAACGATTCTGGTTCAAAATGTGTGTGTGTGTGCGCGCGCGCGCTTTCATGTTCATGTTTATACACGTGTGTATGCCTACGAGTGTGTGTGTGTGTGTAAGTGAGTGTGTGCGCGCGTGCTTTCATGTTTATACACATGTATGTATGCCTACGAGTGTGTGTGTGTGTACTGAGCAGTACTCACGGCTGGCAGAGCTTGACCAGGTCCAGGTCAGTGGTTGCTGGAGGCAGGCCGCGGATGTACAGGTTCGTTTTGCTGAGCTGGTCCCATCCTGTGGTGCTGCTGTTGCTGCTGGTGCTCACCGTGCTGGGGCTGGCTGGGGCCATGGGGTACGACTGCAAGGAAGAGACAAGACACTGTCAGGTACACAGTAAACACACGGTCACTCTGTTGTCCTCCGTTAACAGCGGTGTCTGTGCCTCAACCAGGAAAGAAAAGGAAATCCTGGACAGACTAGAGACGAGTTTCAACTCAGACACATTTGTAGTTATATGGTATTTACACAGGTAAGAGACAAGAGAGGACATCGGGTACACACAATGCCACTGACTTAACACACACACCGGTAAGCAGGCAAAAACACACACATATATGCACGTGGACAAAGACACACCCACACACAGACACACACACCCTCACGTACACAGACACACAGACAACACACACCCTCACGTACACAGACACACACACCCTCACGTACACAGACACACACACCCTCACGTACACAGACACACAAACACACACAGAGACAAACTGGTGTCCCTTGCCTACGGAAATATGAAACATGGCCTCCAGTGGCCTTTGTGCCACACCCAGAAAATACATCTGGGAATCTAGGAAACGTACACAGTATCATGATGTTTTTCATGCTTTTACTCGAGGTGAGACGCAGGTAGCTGATAAGACCCACGGCACACTGAGCACAGACTGTCAACAAGGCTCAGCTATATACCTAGCTTCCGCTTCCTGACACGCGAGGCAAAACAGTGCCCCCCCCCCCCCCCCCCAAGCTAGTCTATAGCGTAACCGAATCAACCGAAGCTTATGACATGACAGGCTCGCGTGCCATTCTTAGCTGGTGACGTGAGACTGAGATTCTATTTCACATAGACTATAAACACATCATGATGTGTTTTTTCAAGAACAGTCTATGCCATCTTATCGCGTAATTTCCCATCTGGTTTTGGACATCCAAACCATGATGACATTCTAATGTGTATTGTGATATAATGTGTGAGTGCAGCAGGGAGATAACAAGGATGTATGTGTGTGCATTATTTGACTCATGCCCTAATCAACTGACTTACCACTGTGAGTTACACACAGTCACATATTAGGTCAATGCATATCATTGTAGCTCCAACACTAACTCCAGGGCATCAGTGGTGGGAAAAGTACCCAATTGTCATACTTGAGTAAAAGTAAAGATACCTTCATAGAAAATGACTCAAGTATAAGTGAAAGTCACCCTGTAAAATACTACTTGAGTAAAAGTCTACATGTATTTGGTTTTAAATATACTTAAGTATCAAAAAGTAAATGTAATTGCTAAAATATACGTAAGTGTCAATAGTAAATCATTTCAAATTCCTTATATTAAGCAAAACCAGACAGCCCAATTTTCTTGTTTTAAAAATGTACAGATAGATACAAATGAAACATGTGTGTTTAGTGAGTCCGCCAGATCAGAGGCAGTAGGGATGACCAAGGATGTTCTCTTGATAAGTGTGTGAATGGACCATTTTCCTGTACTGCTAAGCATTCAAAATGTAACGAGTACTTTTGGGTGACAGGGAAAATGTATTGTGTAAAAAGTACATTATTTTCTTTAGGAATGTAGTGAAGTAAAAGTAGTCAAAAATATAACTAGTTAAGTATAACTACTTAAGTAGTACTTTAACGTATTTTTACTTAAGTTCTTTACACCACTGGAAAGCATATAGTAGTTGACAGCACCAGTCACGCTATTCGGCCCTGCTACAACTGACAGTAGTAGTGAGATTGTGTAATCTGTTGAGCTAGTGCATCAGCTATTCATCTGTGAAGAGCACACTTCTCCAGCGTGCCAGTGGCCATCGGTTACGATGCTAAACTGCATTTAGGTCAAGACCCTGGTGAGGACGATGAGCATGCAGATGAGCTTCCATGAGACGGTTTCTGACAGTTTGTGCAGAAATTCTTCAATTGTGAAAACCCACAGTTTCAGCAGCTGTCTGGATGGCTGGTCTCAGTCGATCCCGCAGGTGAAGAAGTCGGATATGGAGGCCCTGGCGTCGTTACATGTGGTCGGCGGTTGTGAGGCCGGTTGGATGTACTGCCAAATTCTCTAAAATGACATTGGAGGCGGCATATGGTAGAGAAATGAACATTCAATTCTCTGGCAACAGCTCTGGTCTTACAGTCAGCATGCCAACAGCACGCTCCCTCAGAACTTGAGCCATTTTTAGCATGTTGTTGTGTGACAAAATTACAAGGTGCACCTGTGTAATGATCATGCTATTTAATTAGCTTCTTGATATGCCACACCTGTCAGATCGATGGATTATCTTTGCAAAGGAGAAATGCTCACTAACAGTGATGTAAACACATTTGTGCACAACATTTTGGAGAAATTTGATTTTTGTGCGTATGGAACATTTCTGGGATCTTTTATTTCAGCTCATGATGGAACCAAAACTTTACATGTTGCGTTTATATTTTTTGTTCAGTGTTATATATATACACGGTGCCATGAAAAAGTATGTGCCCCCTTTCTGATTTTCTCTATTTTTGTATATTTTTGATACTAAATGTTATCAGATCTTCAACCAAAACCTAATATTAGATAAAGGGAACCTGGTTTTACAAATAACGAAATATATAGATATTTATTTTATTTATTTATTTAACAAAGTTGCAGTATGCAACACCCAATAATTCCCCTGTGTGAAAAGGTAATTGCCCCTTACACTCAATAACTGGTTGTGCCACTTTTAGCTGCAATGAATGCAACCAAATGCTTCCTATAGTTGTCGATCTGTCTCTCACATCGCTGTGGAGGAAGTTTGGCCCACTCTTGCATGCAGAACTGCTTTAACTCAAGGATATGTGGGTTTTCAAGCATTATCTGCTCGTTTCAAGTCCTGCCATAACATCTCAATTTGGGATAAGGTTTGGACTTTGACTAGGCCATTCCAAAACTTCAAATGTGTTTTTAACCATTTTCATGTAGACTTGATTGTGTGTTTTGGATCATTGTCTTGCTGCATGACCCAGCTGCACTTCAGTTTCAGCTCCCAGACGGATGGCCTGACATTCTCCTGTAGAATTCTCTGATACAGAGCAGAATTCATGGTTCCTTCTATTAAGGCAAGTTGTCCAGGTCCTGAGGCAGCAAAGCATTCCCAAACCATCACACGACAACCACCATGCTTGACCGTTGGTATGAGGTTCTTACTGTGGAATGCAGTGTTTGGTTTTCACCAGCGATAATTGGACCCATCTCATCCAAAAAGTTGACTCAAGTTTGCCAAAAAGCACCTGGATGATCATCAAGACTCTGGGAAGAATGTCCTATTGGACAGATGATTTAAAAGTCTAACTTTTTTGGACGACATGGGTCCCATTATGCCTGTGAAAAGACATTCAGCACTACTGTTCTTTCTAGAATTTTCTAGCATGGAGTTTTTCCATTTCACCAAGCTCCAGAATGTCGGCAGTGAAATATAATGAGATGAATAGGGGTAGGAGTTTTTCGTAGTCACATGGTCAGGAACAAATCCTCACCCTAGTTCTATGCATTGCAGAATGCACTATAGGCTATAATAATAATGGGTGCTTATGTTTGTCTTTATATGTGTGAAATATGTGTGTTTTTTGCATATCCCAACTCCCCCATTATTCACAGCAATTAGGGTTAAGTGCCTTGCTCAAAGGAACAATAACAGACTTGTCACACTTTCAGGTCAGGGATTCAAACTAACAACCTTTTGGTTACTGGCCAAATGCTCTAGCCACTAGCCTACCTGCCGCTAGGCTATTTCCCTGGTGACATTCTTGCGTGGGGTGCTGTCTACACTCCTTCCATCACGGTTCCTTCCTAGTACTACAGTCTGGTCTGGTGTGTCAGTGGGAACCTACCACACATTCTCTGAGGCAAACCAGAGCCCTCCTCTGCAAGGCATTTCCTTCCTCTTACTCATTAAAATAGCTCCAACCCCGCAGAAGCCCCCCTAGGAAAATCTAGAATGGCATGCGGCAGACCAATTCATCTGTGAATTAAGAAAAAACATGTTCTGCCTTCCACCATTTGAAAACATATTTCCCAAAACAAAATGGTGAGCTAAATTACATTAAGATGGCCACCACATTGAATTAGGGCTAGGACTACTGGTATCGTTTAGGATGGAGATATCTTAAGCCTACCCACAGAATGCACACATAATCACCTCCATCTTGTGGACTAGAATCTTTGACGAAGCGAAGAAGGAAGAACCGTTGCATAACTAATTCAGATAAACAACAGATGATTATGCCTATGGATATCTTTACGGGTGGAGATCTACTAAGCCTACCGACAGAATCTACACACAATCAACTCCATCTTGTGGACTAGATGGTTGAATCAGCAGCCTGGTCTCATAGACTAGACGTAACATAGTACATCACTGGGGCTAAGCTTCCTGCCATCCAGGACCTATATACTAGGCGGTGTCAGAGGAAGACACAAAAAATTGTCAAAGACTCCAGTCACCCAAGTCATAATGTTCTCTCTGCTACTGCACGGTAAGCGGTACCGGAGTGCAAAGACTCCGTCCAAAAGGCTCCTTAACAGCTTCTACCCCCAAGCCATACTGTAAGACTGCTGAACAATTAATCAAATGGCCATCTGGACTATTTACATTGACACCCCCCTTTGTTTCTACACTGCTGCTACTCGCTGTTAATTATCTATGCATAGTCACTTTACCCCTACCTACATGTACAAATTACTTCGACTAACCTGCACCCTCGCACATTGACTTGGTACTGGTAACTCCTGTATATAGCCTCATTATTGTTATTTTATTTTTATTTTTTACTTTAGTTTATTTAGTAAATATTTTCTTAACTCTATTTCTTGAACTGCATTGTTGTAAGTAAGCTCGTAAGTAAGCATTTCACGGTAAGGTTGTATTCGGCGCATGTGACAAATAAAATGTGATTTGATTTAGTTAACATAAATCGGGAGCACTGAAATTAGTATAGGTTAAGTTTGGTATGGTTACATAAGACAGAAGGTTACTTAAAGTGGCAATATGTCACTTTTTGGGCGACACGACCAAATTCACATAGAAATGTGAGTTATAGATCTATCATTCTACTTGAACGCAAGTCTAAGAAGCAGTAGATCTGTTTTCTATGATTCTCGTTCTTAAGTATTGTTTTTGCATCTTTTACTTTCGGTTTTGTACACCAGCTTCAAACAGCTGAAACAACAATATATTTGCTTATGGAAAATACTTCACAGCGGTTTAGATGGCACAATGATTCTCTACACTATACTAGTTTATTTTGTCACAAACTGAAATTGGGCTAACTATTAGATTTTTTACAATCAGGAAATGGCACGACGATTTCTGCATCGGGCATATAACGTGTACGTCTAGCATCCCAAAGGTTGCGTGTTCGAATTTCATCACGGGCAACTTGTGCATTTTAGCTAATTAGCAACTTTGCAACTACTTACTACTTTTTAGCTACTTTGCAACTACTTAGGATGTTAGCTAAACTTAACTCTTTAACCTAACTCCTAACCTTAACCCTAACTCCTAGCCTAGCTAACATTAGCCACCTAGCTAACGTTAGCTACAACAAGTTGGAATTCGGAACATAGCATAAGTTCTGGAGATTCGGAACATATCATACCAATTGCAGTTCGTAACATATCATACGAATTGTAATTAGTAACATATCATACGAAATGGAAGACGGACATCCACAAATGAATACATACCATACAAAACGTAACATATCATACTAATTGGGGTGTCCCGGATTTACATGTACTATGTCTACCCCTGAGTCCAGGTTGGAATCAGTGGTGAACTACAGTGTGGAGTGGTAAAGAAGGACTGAAGAACCAACTAATTTAGATGACTACCTGATTATTGGGCCTATTGGAATCATTCAGTGCGGATATAGCTACAAATCGCAATCACCTCCATCTTGTGGACTAGACGGCTGAATCAGTGGTGAACTACAACAGAGTAGTGGTACAGAACCACTGCATAAGTAGCTACACCTGAAAAGGCTCATTATAGATGCATGAACACCCATGCTCACTCCAGCACACTGACCCACATTAGGCAGAAGCTGAGCACGCCACTCACTAGAAGGCCTACCGGGCCGAACTTACTCAGGTGGTGGAGCAGGGCCTACTGTATCACTAGTCGGCCTATACAGAGCATGTTCTATTCTAACAATACCAACAAGGAATCTAAGATGTAGTAGGCCTGCAGTGCCTTCTGTAGCTATGCATCATCATAACTATTCTATTCTTTATTACTCTGTTCTATTGCTATTCTATTCAATCCTACAAGGAATCGAACAAATGGGACATTTGAACTACAATTTAAATGCCATACATTTGTGTGACCTGCGCGGCCTATTTTCATTAAAAACATGCTGAAGAAATAATGTATTTCTCCTCCAAGACTTGGGGATGTAGAGATAGAATATCGTAGGCCTACATTTGAAAAGCTGGGGAAATAAAACGGTGTATGTTCGGTGTATAAGGTGATTCTTCTTGTGAACATTATAGCAATGTTATTATAGCAATAGGCCTAACCTGGGTTACCTGGACCATACGGAGGGTCTCTCTCTCTTTCTCTCCCTCTGTCCTCCAGTAAATGAATGCGTAATTATATCATACATCATATAGGTCTATTCCTTCATCAGTTAGTTACCTTCTGAATGAGCAATTCGATGCGTATCTATCTGAACGTTAAAAATGTTATCCTATTTAGGGAATCAATCTATTTGGATGATAGTTGTTATAAGCCATTAGGGCCTAATACAATAAAAGCTGCTAGATAGGCTATTCTGTAATGCTAATTCAAGGACAAAGCCGATAATATAAAATGGACACTAATGCACAGAACATACTTGACCAAAATGTAGTGTAGCGAGCTACGGACAGTCACACTACATCACTTTGCAACCTGACTATAGGTGAGCGGTGTTATAACACTATAATAACGACTGTCGCTTCTCGTGACCGTGTTAACTGAGGTGATAAGACAGCTGGGCCGTACGCACATTCGAATTGGATGCGTTCAAGGGACTTATGGCACCGTTTTGGACCATCCCAGCCAGGGCTTTTTTGGCCTACCTGCTTCCGATATGTGCTCTTCAACGGGTTGGCAGTATTTGCAAAGATCATCCTGGATAGTCTATTCCAGTTATTCCGAGATAAAAAGCTTGTTTCCACAAAAAAGTCAGCTACATGCAGACCCGTTTATTAAAAGCCAGTGGGTTTATTTGGAAAAAATCCGCATATCGACCGGGTTAGAAATAAACTCCGATATTTCCGTTTTCGATCCTGATTCAAATGTCCTTGTCGCGTTGTCACATCTGTAGGCTACCTAACATAGGCTACACTGCGTAGGTTATATGGTTTAATCCCACCAAAGTGTCGTCCAACCCAGGCATCAAAACTCATTTCAGTTCATTGATCTACGACGTCCTACTGACCACTCCTGAGTCCCACCTACTACAGACCAAACCATTGCGCATACGATAGAGGTGCGTTTAAAGATATAATCAAATAACCTTGATATTGAGTACGGCTAGTATTAATATTCTGAACACAAAACACGTTTAAATGTTTGACAATCAACATATAACTAGTCACTATCATGAAAGATACATGTGAATACGCAAATTAATACATTGTATCAATTTGTCGTTCCCCATACCCCGCGTTTTGTTGACGCCCACACATACCATACATTCTTTACCCCCTCCCCCATTGACTCCCTCCCCCTCCCGGAGTCCAATGGTTAAAGCGAGAGATGAGAATTGACAGCTCAAGATGTAAAGGATAGGCGGTTCTGTTAGATAAGCAAAATACTGTAATATGTCATTGGTTTGTGCCTCACTAACATGAACATTCAAGACAAGGTGGTGTCTAGGGTGTTTTTAAAAAGGGACAGGGATAGAGATAGGAAGGATATAGGTTAGAAATTGTAATCTATGGTAGGCTATTTCCTCCAGCTCCTGTGATGATGTAGACCTAAGGACGGTGGGAGTAGAAACTAAATATAGACTGATCTATGATCACTAAAAAGTGCACTCTAAAAGTCCAATCTGTAATGGGAGGGTAATTTCACCTCAGATCTCACTGCGCTCAGACCACCTTGAATGATTTACTAGGCTAGAGGAAACCATTACGAATGCACCTGATATTTATCAACAATAAGCGTCTTTGCAGTGGAGGAAAAAGTACCCAATTATCATACTTGAGTAAAAGTACAATACCTTAATAGACTCAAGTAAAGGTCACTCAGTAAATTACTACTTGAGTAAATGTATAAAAGTATCTGGTTTTAAATATACTTAAGTATCAAATTAAAAGTAAACGCTATAAATCAGAAGGCACGATTGTCTTGTAATTGTTTATTTACAAATAGCCAGGGGCACACTCCAACACTCCAACACTCAATTAGTTTGTTTAGTGAGTCCACCAGATCAGTAGTAGGGATCAGCAGTAGGGATGACCATGTGTTCTCTTGATGAGTGCGTGAATTGGACACTTTTCCTGTCCTAAGCATCTGAAATGTAACGACTCAGGGAAAATGTATAGGAGGAAAGAAATACATATTTTCTATAGGAATGAAGTGCAGTAAAAGTAAAAGTTGTCCAAAATATCAATAATACAGTAAAGTACAGATACCCCCAAACACTACTTAAGTAGTACTTCGATGTTAACTTTAGTTACTTTACACAACTGCATCTTTGAATATACAACAATATCTGTACCATTCAGTGGTATTTTGTTGTAGACAGTCTCATTCATGTATGTTAAAATGTGTATATACACATATATATACTGTATATACACATTTTAACACATACATTGCCTTCAAAAAGTATTCATACCCTTTTACTTTTTCCACATTTTGTTGTGTTACAGCTGAATTTAAAAATACATGTTTTTGTCACTGGCCTACACACAATACCCCATAATGGCAAAGTGGAATTATATTTGTTGAAATTATGACAAATTAATTAAAAACGTAAAGCTGAGATGTAATCAGTCAATATAAGTATTCCACACCTATATTATGGCAAGCCTAAATAAGTTCAGGACTAAACATTTGCTTAACAAGTAATAGAATAAGTTGCAGCTCAGTTCATGGACTCACTCTGTGTGCGATAATAGAGTTTAACATGATTTGTGAATGACTACCTTATCTGTGTACCCACAAATACAATCATCTGTAAGGTCCCTCAGTCGAGCAGTGCATTTCAAACAGATTCAGCCACAAAGACCAAGGAGATGGGTAAAAAAAAGAAAAGCAGACAACGAATATCCCTTTGAGCATGGGGAATTTTTAAGGCCAAGCACCACAGGCAAAAATTTGGATTTTGCTTCCACCTGTCAATTTTCAGATTTTGGGATATTTTGCAACTATAACTTCCATACTTTCATAAAATGTACAAATACATCGGTAATAATAATATAAATACTTTATTTGTATCTTTGTATAATTTTATCCCAACTCCGTCAACTACACCTCCATTAATGTCGTTCTTGATAGCTAGCATGTTTCATGTAAAACTCAACTGCTATTTTTAAAACTTTCCATGTTGAATCATATATCATTCAAAAGATTGTTTTCCGGAGCATATCGTTAACTTATCCATACATGGCTATTTCGTTTGTAGACGTAGTGCTTCGTGTTGAAAGGCTAGTTATTTCCTGACATCCGATTGGTTACTGGCATTTAAAGGCCCTTTCCGGAAACCCGATTGGTTAAAATGCCTCACGTGCCACGCAGCACTTCCTCGTTTGAAAATATCTCCCGCGAAGAATCAACGTAAAGAGAGACAAAATTAGAAATCTCGAAGAATATACCTACAGTATGTGACTAAAAATAGGCTATCTCAGTTAGCCAATGCGAGAAAAGCAGTGAATGAAAGAAAAAATGTGCCTGATCCGCCGATCGAGGCAGTGGCAGTACAGATAGATGGGGAAAAGGGGGTAGACCGCAGCAGCGCGTTGAGACGAAGATGACAACTAGAAGCGATCAACCAGACAGCAAACAGCCAACAGTGGCTTTTATTCCATATGTCTCAAATAAACCAACTTGTACATGATTTGATTTGCCCTAAGTGTCTAAACACTGGACTGAAAATCACCATAGACTTCACCAACCATTGATTCTGTAATTATGTCATGATAGAATGTGCAGACTGTGAAGGTGATCGTGATGCATCTAGGAGGATTGTATACACTTCCTCCAGGCTGCAGGAGTGCTCCAGGGGAGATGAGGCATTTGATATAAATGTGAGGATGGTTCTTCTAACCCACGAACTTGGACTTGGTTATGCACCTCTAAAGAAAATAAGCAAAGTCCTAGGGATTCCTCCCTTGCTTCTCAGCTCATATCAGAGACATGACAGGAGAATGACAGGTAAATAAAAAGGGAGAGTAGCCCATTATTGTCAGGTGACTTGCTGTGTATAAATAATATGTATTTCCTTGCTCCAGCGAATGCATTCAAAGTTAACAAAACAGGGTGATAGGAAAACATAACTATACAATGGGACTGTCACATAGGCCTACAGTGTGATAGGGCTGTAGCCTAATGTGATTAGTGAGAAATTAGCTTTACATAAAGTAAATACATGGTGATATGCTAATATTTACATAAGGAAACATGCTGATATTTAGTCCTGCAGTTATGTCTGTAATGTCGACAGACATAAGTACTTTCCCCCCCACTTTAGTTGCAGAGATTCGGAGAGAGCTACAGTCAATGGGGAGTGCTGTAAAGCTAATTAGAAGAGCATACACAGATATAGAGCGAGACATAGCAGAGTTGCTGAAGGAGGATGAGGATGCCGTCATAGACATTCATGTATCCTTCGATGACACTTGGCACAAGAGAGGATTCACTTCCAACTACGGGATAGGCGTCTGCATTGGTGCTGGTACCAGCGAGCCATAGAAAATGGTGAAGATCCACCCTGTCACAAAACCCTTGGAGGCCATACATTTTTTTAATAGAGAGGTTGCACCAAAAATGGTAGCTGTATATCATAGGATGTCAAATGATAACGTCCTCAAAAGAATGTAGCACGGAGGAACCCATAATGCAAATGAATGTCTGAACTCTGTAATATGGTTGCGATGCCCCAAAACTGTCTTTGTGGGCAAAAGCCGCATTGACGCAGCAGCCAGTATGGCAGTAGCCACATTCAATGAGGGAGCCACTACTATAACAAATGTGATGAACAAATTGTGGCTTGAAAGCACTTTGGTGACAACTAGAGCATTCAGAGAGGAGTTGTGAGAGCTGATCCTGCTTCAATGGAGTGTGCCAAGCGTAGGTGCAGGTCCCATGACGCAGTCAAGAAAGTAAAGTTTCACCAGCAACAACTCAAAGAGAACCTTACATATGGGACAGGCATAGCTGGTTAATGTTCTGCACATTTCAACAGCCATACAAAATCCTTGTATTTGCCAAATTGAGCAAAGTGATATGAGAATTTGCCCAAAACTGCATATTTGCCCAACAGACCAGTATTCAAAGCATATGCTCTATTGCTTGAAACAAATGTATTAAACGTGTTAATGTATTTGTAAAAGGTATATTTGATGTTTATTTGTCAGTTTAGAAGTGATATATGAATAAGAGTTTAATTAATGTGACATAAATTGTCATATTTATGGAAAGTACATTTTAATTGCATTAGCCTATCTTTATCGGACATTTTCTCAAAATGACATGTTCCCGGTGCGCCAATTCATTTTTCTCAGTGTTCAAAGGACGTGCATTCCCATTATTCCACACACAGGTTTTTAGGTCTTATAGTCAGACTTTTACAGAGGCTTTTTTTTATATCTTGTGTCGTTTTGATTTTAAGTGTCATTTTATGTGCAAAATATGCAACCGTCATACATGTGAATAGTGTTTTTGAAATGACAATATTTTGATAAACTGATCTGTAAAAGTCTGACCATTGAGTGTCTTATCACAATAAAAAAAAAATCATTCTGCCTTGAAGCAATGTGTTGAAAAACGAATTCTTGTAATATGCAAATTAGCGCATATTTTTAGACGGGTTGCCTCATTTGCATATTTTAATATAAAAATTTATACAACTTGTAATACAATAATATATTGTATTTATGTATACTTTCAACTCGTAAAGTTTCAACCTGATGAGAGTAAAGAAGAAAAAAATCCCTATTAGCCTGTGGTGCCTGGCCTTAATTACACTTTGGATGGTGCAGCAATAGACCCAGTCACTACAAAGATACATGCGTCAGTTGCCGGAGAGAAAGGAAACTGCTCAGAGATTTCACCATGAGGCCAATGGGAACTTTAAAACAGTTACAGAGTTTAATTAATGGCTGTAATAGGAGAAAACTGATGGATCAACAACATTGTAGTTACTACACAATACTAACCTAATTGACAGAGTGAAAAGAAGGAAGCCAGTACAGAATACAAATATTCTAAAACATGCATCCTGTTTGCAACAAGGCACTAAAGTCATACTGCAAAAAATGTGGCAAAGCAATTCACGTTTTGTCCTGAATACAAAGTGTTATGTTTTGGGCAAATCCAATACAACACATTACTAAGTATCACTCTCCATATTTTCAAGCATAGTGTTGGCTGCATCATGTTATGGGTATGCTTGTAATTGTTAAGGACTGGGGAGTTTTTCAGGATAAAAAAATACACAGAATGGAGCTAAGCACAGGCAAAATCCTAGAGGAAAACCTGGTTCAGTCTGTTTTCCACCAGACACTGGGTGGTGAATTCACCTTCCAGCAGGACAATAACCTAAAACACCCCTGTTAGTGAGCATTTCTCCTTTGTCAAGATAATCCATCCACCTGACAGGTGTGGCATATACTGTATATATATATATATATATATAGTAAGAGAACATCATATGCCACACCTGTAGATCAGCTTTACTCTTGCTGATAGATTGTGGCTTCTATCAATGTAATTGTCTGCATCATTTCCAATCCCCCATATATGTTTTTGTAAATATATATACTGTATATATACATGTGTGTTATTCATGGACTGTACATGTACAGTTGACCTTGTAAGGCCCTGCCAGTGGAAACCCCCCTCCTTTCCTAGTCCACCCCTTCAAACATAACAACAACACTATCATGTGCCGCTTGGATTCCATTAGCAGCTGTCTTCTGATAGGAACCAGCCACTCACTCAATCTGTTTCCTACTTTGTGTTGGTAGCAACGTTCCTTGTATCAGAATACTAGATCCACAATAGAGCCGGCAAAGTGAAAGATTCTGATAGAACATACAATTTAGAACCTGTGTAGTATCCAATGTAAATCCACACTACACAACAGTAGTAGTTCTTTAAACCTCTGCCTTTTGGTGTGAATCGAATTCTGATTGGCACATGATGTTCTCTTTTCTAGGCCTCAGCAGCTAAATTCAATTCACTAAGTTAACTTGAGTAATTTCTACTTAGTTAACTTAAAGTAAATTATGTTTCTGTACTGTAGGGCAAGTAGTCAGTCATTGTACACTAGGGAGAGGGGAGAAGGAGTCCAGCTATGTTCCATAACTCTTAACATTTTTAAAATCTCTGATCCATATTCCTGGTCAAAATTAGTTTGGATGTATCGAGGAATAACTTCCTTCCTATCTTGTTTTTGTTGCCAATTATAATTCCTGAGATAGTTGGCCCAGGACCTCTGAAATGTGATCTGTAGATTTGGTCTGTCCATTCCTCAATCAGCAAAGCAAAGCAAACTCTCTTCCCTATGTTCTGACTTCCCAATTCCCAGTTCCCCCTAGACTTACCTAACAATACTGCAACTAAGTCCATGCATGTATGTTCTTACAATGTTATTACAGTATTAGGATCGTACAAAAGGAGAAGGTTACTTCAAAGCAACACTAGAACACACATTCACTATTTCCCAATTTTCTGTTTGAGAGGGGCTTTGCTGGCATTTGACCTTTGATCTGTGTCTGTAAATCAGTGATATAGAGGAGGGGGGCGATACTCAAGTCAACGGAAGTAAACAACCACCTTTTAATTTGGTGATAAGCGTAAACCCACATTAAGTCAGAGAAGTGTTTTTGCACAAGGATTTACCTACCTATTTACCCACGACACTCTGGGTTTACCCACTACTACATCTGGTGTGTATGATCATAGTGTGTAGGCAGGGCTGGGTGGGCTGGGGGCCTGGTGGGGTGTGGAGACGGTGGAGGGTCTGGCGTCTGGCATAGCCAGCATTCCTGCTGCAGGAAAGAGGGGAGTTTGCATTACTCACATACCATAGAGGACATGGCTATTACCCAACACTCACCACAGAGAACACAGCTACGGAAATGCCACATCCGGTTGTAGACCTACCAGAGACAAAGGAGCATTTTATTCACAGTATAAGAGCTTTTGACCAAGACGTTTGTCACAGGACAAAGGGAACAGGCCAGTCCATGTAACAAACTCAAGGACCTCGTAAGAGAAACTAAAAGATGATAGTGTGGTCAGGGAACAAACATCAGTAGGAGGAAATAAATAGATTTAACTCAATTTACTTGAGCACATGAGGGCCAGCCGTCATTAAACCATTAAAAACAAAGAAAATGAATAAAGAAGAATGTGTCATTGTTGTAGAACTCAACTATGCAATAGAACACTAAACAGACATAGCCCATGTAACAAAGTTTGAAATGCATCACTGGTATATACAAATATCTGTTAATCTTCAAAGTGTTTTTATTACCATCCATATAGACTACAGATTGTGGTGGTCTGTGTGTTTCTCCTTTAGGAGGACTATAGCAGCTAGCCTGTCCCAAATCCATTTAGGACAGAGCTACTCAGAGGCTCTTACGGCATCAGATTTCCTCCTCGTTTCCTCTGCAGCCAGTATTACGGTTTCACGGTCAGATCAGGTTACAAAGCAGCCTCTAATGTGTCCAAGCAAGTGAAAGGTTCAATTTTATCTGGTTAAAGGGTAATCTACGGCTGCCACAATGAAGAAAGTAGGTTTTTATACTTAGTAGTTAAATCCTGCTTATTTATTGGTAGTTAACAATAATGGCTATCCATCAACAGCTCTTTGAGTTTGAATGTTACTTTGCTCTCAGGTATAGCAAGACATATTGAAATATCTACAGGCCATTTACGTGCACATATTGATCGTTTGCCAACTATTCATCCATCAATCTCATTAATTCACTGACCCATATATGAAGAAGTAGTGTCATGTCATTGATGTTCTACAGTACGTAGGGATTTCGGGCTTTTTAGGCTTCTCAGTCTATCTGTTAGGATATGAGACTGCGCTAACCCAGTTCTGTGGTTGTGAGCCCTTCAAATGGAATGCTGAGAAATGCTTGGAAAATCCCACACAGGCATCACCACACATCAACAACATTTATGATAGTCTTTCATGGCTGAGGGTTGAGGAGAAATGGACTACTTCTCTTTCATTCTTCTCAAGAAACATTTGTGCGTTGAAAAATGCCTAACCAATAGTATCATCTATTTGCGTACACTTCTAACAGACATGCATACCCCGCCAGAGACGCCACCGTGGGTTTCTTCACCGTACCCAAACCAAAAACAGATTTCATGCGTCACTCAGTCATGCATAGAGCCGTGTCATCGTGGAATGCTCTTCCGCCAGAGTTTACTCAGGCGGAAAGCGAGTTTAGCTTTAACAAAACGGATCTTGTATCACAGCTCCTCTTTCTAAAGATGAAATGTACCTGTACTGTACATAAGAATGTTAATATGTCTATATGAATAGTGTGTAATTAGTATTTTTGTTGTCTCTTGGTGTCTTTCCGATATACACTGAGTGTACAAAATATTAAGAACACCTTCCTAATATTGAGTTGCACCCCCTTTTGCCCTCAGAACAGAATATGTCGGGGCATGGACTCTACAAGCTGTCAAAAGCGTTCCACAGGGATGCTGGCCCATGGTTGACTCCAATGCTTCCCACAGTCGTGTCAAGTTGGCTGGATGTCCTTTGGGTGCTGGACCATGTATACACGGGAAACTGTTGAGCGAGGAAAAACCCAGCGTTGCAGTTCTTGACACAAACCAGTGCGCCTGGCACCTACTACCATACCCCGTTCAAAGGCACTTAACATGTTGTCTTATTCATTCACCCTCTGAATCGCACACACACACAATCCATGTCTCAATCGTTTCAAGGCTTAAAAATCCTTCTTTAACTTATCTCCTCCCCTTTATTTATCGTGATTGATGTGGATTTAACAAGTGACATCAATAAGGGATCATAGCTTTCACCTAGATTCACCTGGTCAGTCTGTCATGGAAAGAGCAGGTGTTCTTACTATTTTGTATACTCAGTGTATAACTCTTATACGTATTTGTAGGTTTTATGTGGACCCCAGGAAGTGTAGCTACTGCGTGTGCAGTAGCTAATGGGGATCCTAATAAATGAAACTAAACGAAACTAAACCACACACCCACATTGTGGTGCAGAATACTGTGTTATAGGCCATCCAGCTTCTGTTTCTTTCAATCACTTTGATGTACAGTAAGTGGTATACAGTGGTGGAAAAAGTACCCAATTGTCATACTTGAGTAAAAATAAAGATGCCTTAATAGAAAATGACTGAAGTAAAAGTGAATGTCACCCAGTAAAATACTACTTGAGTAAAAGTCTAAAAGTATTTGGTTTTAAATATACTTAAGTATCAAAAGTAAATGTAATTGCTCAAATATACAATAAGTATCCAAAGTAAAAGTATAAATCATTTCAAATTCCTTATATAATTTTTTCCAACACTCAGACATCATTTATAAACAAAACATTTGTGTTTAGTGAGTCAAAACTCTAAACTGATAACACTTGTAATGCCCCTTATTTTACGTTCAGAACCTTTGATTGTGCAATGAGGGTTTTCACACATCTTTCACCCATGAGTCATTCATGCAAAATCCACGTGTTCTGTGAAATACCATCAGCATATTTTGTTTAGTCACCAAGACATCAGATAATGATAGGCTCGCTATTTGATCATTTTAACTACCATTTAATCCAATAGCAATTTGAAAACTGTTATTTTTTAAGTGCTGAATAGAAAGAATAGTAGATGGTAAATATAATTTCCCCTACAGTACTTGACTATAACTTGACATGCACATCCAGTCAATCCAGTCTTACATTTTCATTATCCTTATACAGTACATAGGACAAATCATCAGAAATAGAGGGATTGGAAAGCAGTTGGCTACTGAAAAAACGTAGCTCGGTGTTGTATGTTTTGCCCCATGTAACAATGTACAAGATCACCTTTTCTACGTGACTTGTCAACTGATACCGTATCGCCTGCCTCTCTGCTTGACAAAATTCATCAGCTGACAGCGTCTCAATGAAATTCAGATAATGACTGGAATATATTGTTATACACAACGCAGGTATTTCAGCAGCACATTGTATAATACACTAGAATTCCAAAATGGTGGCACATGAGAGTGACTCGTTCCACTTTGTCCAATTGAAGCAGACTGGCTGATGGAGAATGATGATGTAGTATTTACAGCCACGTCCATATATGATTTGGTTTCATCTTCCAACATAAACTGATGTCAAATTGATACGTTTGAGGTAAAAATATAGAGATGTACAGTGTTCAGCAGCTATCAAACTATATACAGTGACTATGAGGTTGAAGTGCAGACAGTCAGCTTTAATTTGAGGGTATTTCCATCCACAAGCTATATATTTTGTATTCATTCTTGTTTTGGACTTTCTGGATTATTTGCATATTGGTATTGCATTGTATTAATATTGTATTACTGCACTGTAGGAGCTAGAAACACATAACACAAGCATTTCGCTGCACCTGCTGTAACATCTGCTCATCTGTTTACGCAACCAATAAACTTTGATTTGAATTGATTCGTTACATATATCTGATCTTGTCAATATCAGATGTTTTATTTCTTTACTGTGAAGTCAGAATAGTCATCATCATAGTAGTACATTTGAGTTTAAATCATTCTTTTCTTTTGTTTCTACTTTACAGACATTTTCATTATGTAGTTCACAAAATCTGTAGCAAACAAACCCGTTGACATGTAAACTCTATAGGTTTACCTAACATTTAAGTGGTCATCAATTAAGAGCAGTCAGATTAAATATTTGAACAAAAGAGAAGAGAATCATATCAAAAGTACTGTGAGCATTGCATTGTAAAATGCAATTACTTTAAATGAACATGTATTGCAATGCGAAACATGTATTTCTAGATGAAACATTGATTAAGTCTGGTGAAAAAGTGACTGTATGATTTTGTGTGTTGCACTTAGTCAATTTAAAAAGTGCTTAGAGTTTTGAAACAAGCTGCGTTTTTGATGATCTGTTTTGAGTTTTTTACTAAGAGTTGTGAAAATGTACCACATACCTGTGAAAATTGCACCAAAGCGATATTTTTGAAAAAATGGTATCGTTAGAAAATGACAAGAAAATCATATCAAGAAAAGTGCATTTTGAAAAGCAGATACTTAGATTGAATATGCAGCAAATAGAAAGAGTAATTTGGTGCAATGAACAAGTGACTGTGAATTTGTTTGTTGTACTCAGTCAATTTCAAATGTGCTTAGACTTTTGAAACATTAGCCATAATTGAACAAAACTGTAACAGGAAAGCATCTTATGCTCCTTATATGGATACCACTTCCTGCCATAGAAAGCACTGAGTTTAAGCTTAAAATCTCACCAGGAAAATACCTTTCATCCTTCTTCCCCTTTATAGAGCTTCCGTTCTTAGAAATGTATTTAGCATAATACCATGGAAACAAAGTTCTTGGCAATCAAAGACACAAACATGGAAATTGATGCCTAATACTAGGAATTATTATGTTTGCGCCATACTATTTGGTACAAAAAGTGTTTTCACAATAAGTGAGTCATGGCGGATGAGTAATACAATCTCAGGGTACAGACTCATCTGCAACTCTGAGGGGGGAAGCAGCGTCTCATTACGGCTGAAAAATCACAATAGGTATTGTTCACTATGGAATATAAATATAGAAATTACAGGTTTATGTCCCATGTGGATGTTATTAGTATATGTGCCTGCAAAACTCCCATTACAATTGCTGGGAGAATAGGACTTGAACAGTTCACCGTATGCTCACTGTGAAACGAAGCCAAGAGAGTCAGGGAGGATTTGGGACAATAGCGCAATCTGTCACACACACACTGCTACGAAACCCATAACTACTGTAGCCTACACGGTCCTAGGCCTAGTTACATGGTCTATAACCTGAACGAATGTGTGCATCTATGCGAGAAATCAGCATTTAAGGACCGTGTTGGATGCACATGTGCCCAGGGAGACAGAAACCTTACCTTGGTCCAGCACCAGCTCTGTCCCTCATGACCAGCTCTGTCCCTCATGACCAGCTCTGTCCCTCATGACCAGCTCTGTCCCTCATGACCAGCACTGTCCCTCATGACCAGCTCTGTCCCTCATGACCAGCTCTGTCCCTCATGACCAGCTCTGTCCCTCATGACCAGCACTGTCCCTCATGACCAGCTCTGTCCCTCATGACCAGCACTGTCCCTCATGACCAGCTCTGTCCCTCATGACCAGCTCTGTCCCTCATGACCAGCTCTGTCCCTCATGACCAGCTCTGTCCCTCATGACCAGCTCTGTCCCTCATGACCAGCTCTGTCCCTCATGACCAGCTCTGTCCCTCGAATTCTAACCTTAACCCTAAACCTCCTAGAAATAGCTTTTTTCCTTGTGGGGACTAACAAAATGTTCCCAGTTGGTCAAAACATTTCTCATGGGGACTTCTTGTCCCCACAAGTATAGTTAAACACGTTCACATACGGATGCCCGCAAGCATGTTGGCGGGCACACACACACACACACACACACACACACACACACACACACACACACACACACACACACACACACACACACACACACACACACACACACACACACACACACACACACACACACACACACACACACACACACACAAGCACACACACTTCTTCTCCCATCCCTCAGACAGAGAGTTCAGAGACCCCAAATGGAGGATGAGGGATTCAGCACAACAGGGAGCCTGTTTCATTTTGTTGCAGGCTGGGGAAGTAGGTTGAAGGTCAGAGTGGTTCTGTTTGAGCTGCGGGTGTTAGATGACCCCCCCTCAAAGAGCCTGGTGCTCCTCGGGGGTTAATGAAATGTACTATGACAGATTGGGGGAAAACATGGAAACTGAACCTCTCTGGTGTTCAACAAAGGTTGGAGAGATCTGTGGTGGTCGGTACTATGGGTCCTATATCCTTGGAGTCCCTGTAGCACTTCTCTGGTGGACAATCATATACAATCATGTGGTCTTTACATATCTAAGACCAAACCTGCATTTTCCCCCCCCCTGAAATGTTCATGAAATCTCTTTAGTTCGTTTTTGATCAATGCAATGGGGCGTGTTGATTGATAGAAGAAACATGAATGAAGCCCACATTCACACGTGTTACATGACTGACATCTACTGGTTGAGATATGCCTTGTAACGCATTTATTTAGAGCACTTAATCAGCATTATAGTGTAGTGCTCAACAGTGTTGGGGAGTAGTGCACGAGATATAGTTCAGCAAGTAATTGAACTGTATTTTGCAGGAGCTTGGTGGTAGATGAACTCAATTCAAATGTCGTTTTTTTTTTTTTGCCGTGTAGAGGTGTAGCTAACTACTGGAACGACTTTTTTTTGCAAGAAAATAAAATATGGGTGAAGTAGGCAAACATTTCCTTTCTTTTTTTGCATCAGACCTATCTAATTCTCACCTGAAACATCGTTTTCAAGTTTAACATGCAAAATGATACATTCTGTTAATTTGACATAGTCATTCACATTTCCTGTTGCTGCATGACTCTTTTCCTGCGGTAGCGAACTGGCTCAGATTGAGATCCTACGTCTGTACGACCCCAAAGTGACCTTGCAATTTGCGGTCTACGACACTTCAGATTTACATCTGATATTTTATCACAAAGTAGTTTGGATGTAGTGAACCACTTTTTCAAAGTAACTTTTAGGTAGGGCAGGTTAAAAGGATTTTTAAGCCTTGAGATAATTGAAACATGGGTTGTGTATGTGTGCCATTCAGAGGGTGAATGGGCATGATAAAAGATTTAAGTGCCTTTGAACGGGGTATTGTGGTAGGTCCCCGGCGCACCGATTTGAGTGTGTCAAGAACTGCAACGCCGCTGGGTTTTTCACGTTGAACGGTTTCCCGTGTGTATCAAGAATGGTCCGCTACCCAAAGGACATCCAGCCAACATATGACAACTGCGGGAAGCATTGGAGTCAACATGGGCCAGCATCCCTGTGGAATGCTTCTGACACCTTGTAGAGTCCATACCCTGACGAATTGAGGCTGTTCTGAGGGCAAAAGTGGGTGCAACTTAATATCGGGAAGGTGTTCCTAATGTTTTGCTCCCTCAGTGTACAGTAGACCTACCAGGGACTTGCTCCCCCCTGACGCAGCCTGACTGGAATGCCGCTGCCTGGAAGCGTTTGAGGGCTTTTGTTCCCATTCTGCTGTGTGTTTATTTTAGACTGTGAGAGAACAGGGATCTGTCGCCCGGCAACGTAAAGCTCAGACGCACAATGGTGTCACCTGAAGAGGGAGCGGGAGATATAACAAAGGTGCACCCAGGTTAAAGGGACAAAATGGAGACATAGAACACTTAAACAGGGAAGAGAAGTACACTGAACAAAAATATAAACGCAACATGCAACAATTTAAACGATTTTACTGAGTTACAGTTCACATAAGGAAATCAGTCAATTGAAATAAATTCATTAGGTTCTAATCTATAGATTTCACATGACTGGGCAGGGGCCCACCCACATGGGAGCCAGGCCCACCCACTGGGTAGCCAGGCCCAGCCAATCAGTCTTTCCCCACAAAAGGGCTTTACTACAGATAGAAATACTCCTCAGTATTTACACCTTATGGAACAGCGGGGACTGTGAAGAGAGACACACACAGGCACAGACACACATACACATGATAAGACACACACTCTACACACACGTACACATGGATTTTTGTATTGTAGATATGTGATAGTAGTGTAGTGGACTGAGGGCACACACTTAATGTGTTGTGGAAAGTGTTATGAAATGTAATGTCATGTAATACTTTTTATTGTATATAACTGCCTTAATGTTGCTGGACCCCAGGAAGAATAGCTGCTGCCATGGCAACAGCTAATGGGGGATCCTCAATAAATACAAACACAAATAGTATGGTAAACGAACATCTAACAGTGGTAAAAAGAAAATCGCGCTGCTGTCTGGAACGTTTGGAAGTGCAAAAATTGATTCAACAATCTCAATAAAAGTAGCATATTTCACATAGTATCAGTCCAAAGGCCTTTAAAAGGGAGATAAACCTTCTTGGTGACGGCCAACTGTGCTTATGTCCTGGCCCTTTGGCCTGGCCTTGTAACCAAAATCAGGATAATAACTGGAAGGACCATCAGATCGTCTTGATCCAGCAGCCCATGCACTTTCTCTGGCCCAGCCCAGGCTTTCTCTGGCCCAGCCCAGGCTTTCTCTGGCCCAGTCCAGGCTTTCTCAGCCCAGGCTTTCTCTGGCCCAGCCCAGGCTTTCTCTGGCTCAGTCCATTTCCTTTGTTCTGCTACTTGATGGGTTGAAGTGTCAAACAGGTTCAAAACAAGTTCAATAACCAATAGAGTGGAAACATCTGAACATTTGGAATGAAAACTAGCCCATCATTCTGTTCTGAGGTCATCTTAACAAAGCACACAGAGATCATGAACATGGTCTTGCCCTGCTCTGCTTCTCATTCATATTAGTCTCCATCTGCTGGTCTTCATGCTTGTCATTTAACACCACCACCATCAGACCCAGCAGCACCCGGCCTTATATAGCGCTGGGACGCACAGAGCGGAGGACGATAGAGAGAGAGAGAGAAAGAGGAATGGAAGAGGAGGAGGAGAGCAGAAAGAAAAGAAGGAAGGACAGAACACTGGTTTTTGTTTACATGCCTTGTCAGAGAGAGAGAGTATGAGAAGGATGGAAAGAGAGAGACAGAGAGAGAGAGAGAGACAGAGAGAGGAGAAAGATAGAGAGGGAAGAGAGAGAGACAGAGAAAGAGAGAGACAGAGAGAGAGACAGAGAGAGGAGAAAGATAGAGAGGGAAGAGAGAGAGAGACAGAGAGAGGGGGGGAGACAGAGAGAGAGAGAGAGGGAGAGTGGGGGGAGACACAGAGCGAGAGACAGAGAGAGCGAGAGAGAGAGAGAGAGGGGGGGGCAGAGAGAGAGAGAGAGAGAGAGAGAGAGAGAGAGAGAGAGAGAGAGTGGGGGGGACAGAGAGAGAGAGACAGAGAGAGAGAGAGAGAGAGAAAGAGGGGGGGGGAGACAGAGAGAGAGAGACAGAGAGCGAGAGAGAGAGAGAGAGAGAGAGTGGGGGGGACAGAGAGAGAGAGACAGAGAGAGAGAGAGGGGGGGGGTAGACAGAGAGAGAGAGAGAGAGTGGGGGGGCAGAGAGAGAGAGACAGAGAGAGAGAGAGAGAGAGAGAGAGAGAGGGGGGAGGGGAGAGAGAGAGAGAGAGAGAGAGAGAGTGGGGGGGAGACAGAGAGAGAGTGACAGAGAGAGAGAGAGAGAGAGAGAGAGAGAGAGTGGGGGGGGGGAGAGACAGAGAGAGAGCGAGAGATGGAAGACCAGGGGGAGAGTAGAAAGAAAGGAAGGAGGAAGGGAGGTAGCACTTTGCTCTTTGTTTACATGTCTTGTCAAGTTGACTCTCTCTCTGCTGAGTGTTGAGGAAGCCCAGAGAGACGGTTCTGCTTGGGTCTTTTCCACTGTGATCACAGTGTTCAGTCTGGTAGATCTATATATATCTCTGACACCACCAGGCCTGGGTTGGCGAGGAGCCATCACTGCACCCCTCACTCACTCACTCATTGGGCCCAACAGTGATGGCCTCTGTGGTAGGTTGTTGTGCCTATGTGATACTACTGGTGAATTAATGAATGAATGACAAATTAATTAAAGATATTTAATTTTCGTGTCAAATCACCGATTGGCAACCCATCCCTTATGGGATTAATTGACAAATAAACAAACATTACAATAATTCACTATGATAATTCTGTGATACTTCTATAGTGGTATAGTACCACTCCGCTCTCTAGGTAGATAGTGGCTTATCACACTCACCCCCTAGGAACAATGTGAGCCTCAAGGGCAAAACCCAAAGCGTCTTGCATAAGTAGGATAGTATGTCTTCTGACTTCACCAATACATACAATTCTCAATAAAAGCCAGTAGAGTCTGGGGTAATCTGAGAGGATGGGGTCTCCTGAGAAGTGCTTTTTCCCCTCTCATCCCATCATGGCATCCATAGTCCATACGATGTCCTTAGGAAGTTAAAGCCCCCTTCCTTCAGCCAGTGAGAGCTGTGACAGATGTTTATGATGACATCATCATTAATGGCGCCCTTTGTTTAGGCCACGTTTTGCTCAGGAACGATGATGCCTCTCTTGCTCTTTTCTCGGAGGAGAGAGGGCAGGCCAGGCACATACCTCTCTCCTCTTTGGGATGCTTTTCCTTTTTAAGGCAGGTTGGCCTAACCTCCCGCACCGAGAAGAACCCTCTGCCTAACCATGTGTGGATGATGCAGCATTTAAAACCCATCTTTAAATTGTTCAGTCATGAAGTCAGTGAAGCCAGGTCTTCCCTGCAGAAGCACTTCAAATGATGTATTGTGTACTAACTGCTGTCAATGAATGACTATGCTTTCGTATTTAGCTATCCAGTAAACCTTTAATATAATGTTCTGACGAACATGAGTCATTGGAGCATGTCTGGATCAACCAATCAGCTCCATCAAACTACAACAGACAGAGCAACAATCCTACAAATGATACTCTACAAACCCATTTAGAAATTAAAGAGCGAAAGAGTGGCATTGATATAATCCTAGCTTTGCTTTGAGTGATGTAGTATAGACCCCTTTCTAACCCAGGGATTAGGGTTGAGCTGGGGAGTGGACATGAAGCTATGGTTAGGGTTATGGTTGAGGCTAAGGTTAGCGTTGAGCTGGGGTGTGGACAAGAAGCTGAGCTGAGGTCTTGCTGGCCATTGTGAGCTCAGTCATGCTGCTGTGACAGTCAGGGTGGACACAGCCTCCCAGAACCCTCTCTCCTCTCACTCTGGAACACAATCTGAACCAAATACCAGACCCCACACCAGGACCTGTGACAGCCCATTCTGGAGAGGGAGGGGGGGGGGGGGTGAGAGACGGAGAGACAGAGACACAGACAGAGAAGGGAAGAGATGGGTAGAGACGGAAAGAGGGGAGGGTATATAGAGGATTTGAGGGAGGGGATATGAGGGGGTAGGTACTACAAATAGCCAGAGTGAGTCCTGTGTGTCCCTCAGTCAGCCTCCCTGCTTTAGTCCACTCCAGCAGCCATCCCAGACCTTTCTCCTGCTCCAGCCCAGACCCTTCTTCAGCTCCAGCCCAGACCTTTCTCCTGCTCCAGCCCAGACCCTTCTCCTGCTCCAGCTCAGACCCTTCTCCTGCTCCAACCCAGACCCTTCTTCAGCTCCATCCCAGACCCTTCTTCAGCTCCAGCCCAGACCCTTCTCCTGCTCCACCATGAGCTCCTACCGCTCCTCTGCTCAGTCGGCCCAGTCTGGCTCCTCCTCCTACCGCCGCACCTTTGGCGCAGGGTACAGCCCTGCCATGTCACATTCCCTCTATAGTAGCCGGGGCTCGGGCGGGGGCCTCGGACTCGGACATGGTGGCTCCGGGCACATCTCCTCCCGGGTCTACGAAGTCACCAAGACCTCCGCCTCGCCCTCTTACTCCGGCTACCGCACCTCGTCTCACTTCGGCGGACCTGTGATGTCATCGACCGCACACGGTTCGCGGTCCTACGCGGGGATGGGGGAGACGCTGGACTTCAACCTGGCCGACGCAGTGAACCAGGAGTTCCTCCACACGCGCACCAACGAGAAGGTCGAGCTGCAGCACCTGAACGACCGCTTCGCCAGCTACATCGAGAAAGTTCGCTTCCTGGAGCAGCAGAACGCTACGTTGGTGGTGGAGATTGAGAGGCTGCGGGGGCGTGAACCCACACGCATCGCCGACCTGTACGAAGAGGAGATGAGGGAGCTGCGTCGCCAGGTGGAGGCCTTGACCAATCAGAGGAGCCGTGTCGAGGTGGAGAGGGACAACCTGGGAGAAGACTTGGACAAACTCAAATTCAGGTAGGAAAGCGGGGGAGAAGGGAGGAAGCGGGGGAGAAGGGAGGAAGAGAGGCGAGAGGAGCAGGATGAGGGGGGAGAGGAAGAGAAGGAGGAGGTATGAGACTGAGGAAGAGCAGGGGAAGAAAGAGGAAGAGTAGGGGAGAAATATGGCAACTAGAAGTTACTGTGAAACTACTGATGTAAATAGGACTTTATAAATACATTTGATTGATTGAATAATTGCTCAGTTGACGTTAGACTGCAGGGGTGTAGTTTCTGATTGGTGGATAAGTGGATGAAGGAGAGGATCATGGGTAAGATTAGAGAGAGGAGAACTCTAGAAGTGTAGATCCTAGTATAAAGTAAGCGTGACATTTCAGCCACCAAAAGCAGCACTGATATCACGGCTGGTTCATGCATACAGTCCCCTGGGATTTCAGTCAGCGCCTCTCAATTAGCTGTTGGGGGTTAGCTGGTTTGTTTGTTGTGGTTACAGCAAGTATTTTTAAACTTGGTCATATCGCTCAGTACAAGTGGACTGATTGTGAGGTGCTGTTGAAGACGTTGTGTATTTGGATTCTTACAGCAAGTAAAATAGGAAGTGTTTCCGCCTTACTGCCATTTGCATAGCTGCGAGATCAGAATTCCTCCTCTGCTGTTGAAGTGTCGGCCTAGATGACACATTGAATACGCAGTGTATGTGTGGGGTTGAGCGGCAGCACAGAATCTTCCGTGGCATTCTCATTCAGCCCGCGAAACAGGAGAGAAGCACGAGGGATTAATAAAGACTGGCGAAGAAAGAAAGAGGCGCACAAGTGCAGAGTGGGAGAGTCTTGTCCCAACTCCAGTGGACCTTTAATTAAGTCAACAACATCCATCCCCCACCTAACCCTAAAGGACTAGACCCAGCCTCCTTCTGAAGGACTAGACCCAGCCTCCTTCTGAAGGACTAGACCCAGCCTCCTTCTCACATTAGGGTATGGTCTAAGCCTCTAGCCCTTACAGAGGCATGTCCTTACCGTCGCTTGCCGGCGCCACGGGTCTGACTCTATAAAAGGCCAGGAATGAAAACATCTGTATTCAGACAGATACAATCCAGATCTCGCTATCTGTCAGTACGGCCTCTTGGCGTCTACAGCTGGAATTCAAAATGGGACCTGGGTTTGGATTATCACCACATTTGCACGTTAGATCCACACGGCAGTCTTAAAGTCCATATCAAACTATTTCCGGGTGGCAAATCACTTGTTATTAGACAGGTGACTCGCCTAGTTAAATAAAGGTTCAATTAAAAAAATACTAAATTAAAGGTGCGGACACATAAAAGACACAATTGTGGTCGGGTCTCACTCCATCTCTTTGTTCGACTGTGTATCCAGACTGCAGGAAGAGATCCTTCAGAGGGAGGACGCAGAGAACAACCTGGCTGCTTTCAGAGCTGTGAGTTGAACACTATTAATCAACACAGGTTATGAATATGATAACATGTTCATGTCTCACTACTAGTATTTTCCTTCCTTTTAATCTAAATGTAGACCCGATAGTCATTTGAACTGCCACACCGCTGGGCACAAACGTCAGTCGGTTCAACGCTAAGATTTTTTTATTTATTTGTCAGCTAAAAGAAATCACTATATCATTGGATTTAGGTTAAAAGTTGGGTGGAAAAAAGACGAAATGCCCCTTAGTTTCCCACGTTGATTCAACGTCATCACATTTATTTCTGGGGTTGAAATGACGTGGGAACAATGTTGATTCAATCAGTTTTTGCCCAGTGAGATGCCTGTTGAATTCATCTACTCTAACGTCTGTCTGTTCTAGGATGTTGATGCTGCCACTCTGGCCCGTCTAGACTTGGAGAGACGCATCGAGACCTTACAGGAGGAGATCGCCTTCCTCAAGAAGATTCACGAGGAGGTGCGTTACTCAGTCTGTGTATTTTAATGTGCTATGTGTTACTACAGTTGGTCTGTCTGTCTGTCAGTGCAACTAGTCATTGGTCATTCCATCTGTCTGTCTGTCTCTCTGTGGTAGGAATGAACAAAGACACACACACACACACACACACACACACACACACACACACACACACACACACACACACACACACACACACACACACACACACACAATCTCTGCCGGCGCAGTGGGCAGTTGGCACTGGGCCTGTGGGCTGCTGTACGAGGTCTGTGTAATCTCCTACAACAGACTCATTACTCTCTGAGACAGGAGTGGATACACACAAACCAAATCAAATCAAGGTTTGTGCCACATGCTTTGTAAACAACAGGTGTGGACTAACGGTGAAATGCTGACTCAGAGCCCTTCCCAACAACGCAGAGAGAAAGAAAATAGAGAAATAATAGAAAAGTCAAACACGTAATAATAGAAGTAATAACAGATACACAATGAGTAATGATAACTTGGCTGTATACAAGGGGTACCAGTACCGAGTCCATGTGCAGGGGAACAAGGTAATTGAGGTAGATATGTACTGTACATATAACTAGGAATAAAGTGACAGATAATAAACAGTAGCAGCAGCGTATGTGATGAGTCAAAAGGGTCAATGCAGATAGTTAAATAGTTAACCAATAGCTACACAGACTAACTATTTAGCAGACACTCACACAGTCTTATAAAAGGTGAACAAACACTATTTGTGTGTGTGTGTGTGTGCTTCTTAACAGACAACGGAGAAGAGAAATCTGCAGAAACCTTAACCTTTTGACCTCTCCTACTCGCTCTCCTTCTCCAACTCCCCTCCTTCTTCTCCTCCTCCGCCTTCTTCCACTTTAAACCTATTGACCTCCCCCCTCCTCTCTACTTCACCTCACCCCTCCCTCCTCTCTACCTCTCCCCACCTCCACCCCCCTCCACACCTCACCTGCAGGAGATCCGTGAGATGCAGTCCCAGATGCAGGAGACCCAGGTGCAGATCCAGATGGACATGTCCAAGCCAGACCTGACAGCTGCCCTCAGGGACATCAGGGCCCAGTACGAGGGCATCGCAGCCAAGAACATCTCGGAGGCCGAGGAGTGGTACAAGTCTAAGGTGATGGGGGGGGGGGGGGGGGGGTGAGACAGAGAGAAAGGGGGAAGGGGGAGAGAGAGAGAGGGGGAGGGAATTTGGAGATAGATAGATAGATAGATAGATAGATAGATAGATAGATAGATAGATAGATAGATAGATAGATAGATAGATAGATAGATAGATAGATAGATAGATAGATAGATCAATCAAAATCTTTGATTTACAAGAAAATGTCTCTGGCGCTCTGGGGGGGGGCGCAATTACTGTGATGTCAGACAATGTGATGTACTTCCTGTAGGTGACAGACCTGAACCAGGCGGTGAACAAGAACAACGAGGCTCTGAAGCAGGCCAAGATGGAGACCATGGAGTTCAGACACCAGCTCCAGTCCTACACCTGTGAGATTGACTCACTTAAAGGCACCGTAAGTCTCTCAGTCTGAATACTATTCTCACGACACCCTTTATTCCTCCTCAAATCCTTCTGTCCTTTCATAAGTCATACCACCACGCTTTCATTCCTCTCCTTCTAATTTTCTTCATTTTGTTCTTGCCTGGTCTGCAAGTTCACTTCCAAGAAACATGACGGCACACTTCTCCATGTCAATCTCTTTCTCTAATTTCTCTCCCCCTCCTCTTCTCCCTCTCCCCTCTTCCACCCTCTCAACTCCTCCACCTCACCCCCACTCCTCCTACCACTCTCCCATCCTCCCCCTAACCCCCTCTCCCTCCCTGCAGAACGAGTCTCTGATGAGGCAGATGAGAGAGATGGAGGAGCGCCACGGGCGGGAGGCCGGCGGGTTCCAGGACACCATTTCCCGTCTGGAGGCTGAGATCGCCAACATGAAGGATGAGATGGCCAGGCACCTGAGAGAGTACCAGGACCTGCTCAACGTCAAGATGGCCCTGGACGTAGAGATAGCAACCTACAGGAAACTTCTGGAGGGAGAGGAGAGCAGGTATGAGGAGGGAGAAGAGGAGAGAGAGGAATGAGGAGAGGAGAGCAGGTTCGATGGGGGAGGAGGAGGAGTGGGGGTAGGTGACAGAGAAGCAGGAGGGAGGCAGGAGAGAGGAATAGAGGAGGGCAGGAGAGAGGAAGGGATAGAGGTGAAAGGGATAGAGGAGGGCAGGAGAGATGGAGAGATAGAGGAGGGCAGGAGATATAGAGATAAAGGGCAGGAGAGATGGAGAGAGAGAGATAGAGGAGGGCAGGAGAGATGGAGAGATAGAGAGATAGAGGAGGGCAGGAGAGATGGAGAGATAGAGAGATAGGAGGGCAGGAGAGATGGAGAGATAGAGGAGGGCAGGAGAGATGGCGAGAGAGAGATAGAGGAGGGCAGGAGAGATAGAGGAGGGCAGGAGAGATGGCGAGAGAGAGATAGAGGAGGGCAGGAGAGATAGAGGAGGGCAGGAGAGATGGAGAGATAGAGGAGGGCAAGAGAGATGGAGAGATAGAGGAGGGCAGGAGATAGGGGGAAGAAAGAGAAGACAATGGCAGGGGGTTGAAGGAGGGCTGAAGGAATAGAGTGAGGAGAAAGGAGGAGAGGGCTGAGGACAGAGAGGTGATGAATTATCTTGTATGACAACGGTATTTGGTATCACTGCTAAAAACTGACATCCCCCTTTTCTCTCCCTCTGTAGGATTTCCCTGCCCATACAGAACTATTCCACCATGACTTTCCGTGGTAAGAACAACAACACACACACACACACACACACACACACACACACACACACACACACACACACACACACACACACACACACACACACACACACACACACACACACACACACACACACACACACACACACACACACACTGCATTTGTCAAAAACTGCTGCAAAATAAGATGAGTTACAGCATCATGCCACAAGAGGGCACAATTGATACAAGTAGCTAAATCTTTTGCCGTTTACTTCAGCAGAAAACAAAAGTGACAGGATGGAACTTCAAATGATTCTCACTTGACCCCTCACTGATGATGCATAAATAGAACCATTCATTAACTGATTTTAAGGGGTGACACACAAAATTAAAAAGGTGAACAGAGTTGTTGTAAAGAAGATGAATATTAATTATACGGTTGTCTGTCTGGACAGAAACGAGCCCAGAGCATCATCATCGCGTTGCTGAGTCACACTCAAAGAAAAGTGTCCTTATCAAGACCATCGAGACCCGCGACGGAGAGGTAACACACTCACACACACACACACACACACACACACTGACAGAGACACATCTGTTTGTAGTGTGAACCTAGAGATAGCTCACTAACACACCCACAGACTTGTATTTGAGAGAATATCTAAAATTCCTCTCCGCCCGCTGACAATATAATCCACCGAAGGTTTCCCTTCCACCTGACTCAAGTTCTCACAAGCCATACTGTCCTACCAACACACATTGTAGCTTTACTTTGCACCGGTATCTTTCCTAATAGTATAACAGGCTTGTTATCTCACGTCTGATACACCGATCTCCGGCGTTCTCCTCCTCACGTTACAGTAAATGTCTCCTTTGTCTCCCCCTATAGGTGGTCTCTGAGTCAACACAGCACCAGCAGGATATCATGTAACAGACAGCAGAAGAGAAGATGAAGACCGCGGGAAGACAAGACGAAATAAATACGAAAAGGACTTTAACAACTCACCTTGATGGCCCTTAGTTGTTCTTATTTGAAAGACGTTAAGTCTTTAAAGACACAAAGGTCATTCCCTCAAGTTAAATAGTCAAACAGCTGGGTGACTTCAAGTACGAGCCGACCTGTTTGTAATTTCCTACTACATCTATGTGCACCGTTTGCCTTTATTTATTACTATATATGATACTGTACGTTCTATCACAAGGGGGAAGTTAGTATGAGGAGGGTTCTCAATCGACAGAGAGGCAGAGGAGAGGGGTGAGAAGGGAGAGATGTGTCTGGGGAAAAGGAGATGGGGGGTGAAACAGGTGATAGGATAGACAAAATGAAAGATGGAAAGAGGGAATATGGAATGAGAGTGAGGCTGACAATCGCTTATGCTGTTCTGAATGGTGAACCTATAGGTTGGTTAACAAATAAAACAAACAGCGACACACGGTCACCAGATTCAGTCTGCCAGTCTCTGTACCTGTCAAGCATGTTCTGTGTGTGTGTGTGTGTGTGTGTGTGTGTGTGTGTGTGTGTGTGTGTGTGTGTGTGTTGAATTAACAGCCAAAGACATTGTAGAATCACTTTGTTTATCATATATAGGCCCATAAAAACACATGCTTTAATAATAATAATAATAATAATAATAGTATTAATAATTATACTTTGAATAAGAAGCATGGAATATCACCGGCCTACATTTTTATGAGGCTGCACTCCTGAAGTCAAAAGATGTCAATAATATAATGTCAATAAATTACCTGATAAATAAATATACATACAGTACTTCAGAAAGGACACATTATTTCATACAAATAAAATCAAGTATCCGTAAAATAAATCCATGAGAAAAACTAAAACAATCAAATCAAGCAAGAAATAAAAGGAACAGATAAAAGTACAGCAACAGTGTTGTTTATGTACAAGACAGAAGGTCAGAAGAATGCACACCGGAGGGAGACAGTGGGGAGTTACACATCTCTACTGTTTGTGCTGTACCGCCATCTCTGTAATAGCCTGGTCCCAGATCTGCTTGTGCTACCATGCCAACTCCTTGTCACTCATTGTCATGCTAAGCATGTTTGACGAGACATTGAGTGGCAAGGAGTTGACATGATGGCTTAAACAAGACTGGCACTCGGGCTAATTTGATAACACTTCCTATGAATGCGCTCTTCATAATGTATAATAAGCGCATAATAAGTGCTCATGAATATCAATTGAATCTCTACGCATTAAAGTGCATTATACATAGCTCATAAGGCATTATACATGTGCTTATAATGCATTATTAAGAAGCCATTCATGAGAAGTGTTACGAACTCTGCACGTGGTTGTTAGATGTGGGGCGATCAGGCTAGAGGGGGATAGGAACCATTGTCTGGTGAGGTGAGGAGGACAATGCCACGGGAGACAGATAAGAGAGGGGGACAGGAACAGGAAGGAACCACTGAGTCATGCAGCCAGGTAGGTTTCCCCTGGAAGATTCTGGGAAAGGAACTTGGATTCGTATACCATGTCCTGACCCACAGCCCAATGGGGCAATCCTATTCATAATAATAACATCAAGCCTGTATTATATTACCACAGTCCCTTTCACAGTCTGAGTCAAAGACAATAATAAACCATAGACGTCATGTCATTTACTGATACACTACAGACAGAATGTTATGACCCATATTCAAAACACCAACGCACATTATGTAGGGGTTCTTTGTTAGGCTATCCTCTGTGACCTGAATGGTCCTCTCTGTAGAGTGGATGGGGAGCGGTCAATACTCTCGTTGTATTGGTCGATCGTTTATTCTGACCCCTTTCTGTTTTGAACTCTTTACTGACCCCTTACTGACCCTGTGCTGACTTCCTGTAGTGTTCCTTTTGGTAGCGCCCCGGGCAGGTTAGACCAATCGCCATCCACTGTTTCCTTGCTTGCTCCCTGATTGGTTCACTGTTGTTATTCTGCTAGACATAGGCCTACCCTCATTCCTATCGCAACAACTTTGTTGTCTGTCACTATAATAATATATCATGTTATCATATAGTCTCTCACATCTCTCAGTCAGTGACCACTGCCAATAACCCCTATCCCACCGCTGAATGGTACAGTCCAAGTAAGGGCAATCACAAGGCACCCATAAATCCACCGGATCTCCCAACTTCAGTTAAAGAAGGGGGAGTTCAAACTGCTTTCCAAAGACGGATATCGTCCAGCACCAAGAACGCATAATGCTTCCTCTTAAAAGACACATATTCTTCTCCTTCCCAGGAGGTGATCTGTTGTCGGGCTGGCATGGCACAGAGCAGGGGTGTGTATTACTAGTCAGTTCTCATCAGAAGGTCCCAACTCCATAGAAGGATGGAACCGTAGAAATGCAGTACAAAGGAACTGCCTGTTGACGACAGAGAATGATTTGAAG